>NW_006409074.1:84955-113411 GCF_000296735.1 Chrysochloris asiatica
TGACAGCATCGAAGGCACTCAGTATCATGCCCTGGCTGTGGTGTCCTGGAGCTCACCTTTTAGCCAAACAATAGACCTGCCCACAAAAGAAACAATAACACTTGAGAGGAATGTGTTCCTTAGGACAATCAGTAATAAGAGATACAGAGAACAACATTTGCCCCACACAAAGATGAGAAAGCAGGAAGGGGTAGTAAATTTGGACAAAATGAAACAGAGAACCAAGAATTGGCACATTGTAGAGAATGCAACTGATGTCAGGAGACACTTGATGTATAAACTATCAAAATCTGCTCTGTAAGCTTTCGCCTAAAGCACAACTAAGGTTTTAAAATAAAGAATTGTTCATCAGAAAGTACCCTAAGACAGTGAAAAAGCAACCCATAGAATGGGAAGACATTTGCAACACAGATCCAGAATATATAATAAACATCAAAGACTACAGTCTTCAGTTTGAATTATGCTTGAATATGAAGAAAGTGAAAACCTCATAGTCATGATAAATGGAGAGAAAAAAAATCAAATTATCAACAACTTTGATCCACAATCAATTGTCCATGAAGCATCAGTCAAGAAATTAAGCGATATATTGCACTGGGCAAATCTGCTGCACAATACCGCTTTAAAGTTCTAAATAGCAAATATATCACCTTGATGAGTCATGCGTGTCTGATCCAACCTAAGGTTTTTTGCAATTGCTTTATATCAGTGTATAAGCTGAACAATGAAAAACAGACTGAAGAAGAATTGATGCATAGCTCATCTGTTCTGTGCAAAAATTCTAGGACAAAGCAGGGACACATATTGCAACCAGGACCCAGAGAGTCCCTGCATTTGGCCTGAGGTCACCACAGCAGTGGCAGAGGCCTTTAACTCACCAGTGAGGTTGAAGTTGTTTATGGGATGGCAGAGTGCCAGGCACTGTTAGAAGCCCTTCAACACACATGACCTCACTCACTCCTCAGGACAACCAGTGAATGACCACCTTTCAGTACTCAGATGGGGAAATGAAGGCTTAGAGAGGGGCAGCCCCTTGCCCAGATCACACAGCGAGAAAGAAGCAGAGCTGGGATTTGAACACAGGCTTTTCTCTGGCACCCCACACATCCGGGTCAGAGTTTAGAAGACCACCTCCCATAGTATGAAGAAGCCCTCCCCTTCAGTCTCCTGAAGGATCTAAACAGAGCCCATGTGGGATAGGTTGCTATCCTGTCCATCCCAGGGTTAACAGCTCCTCTCTTAGACCACTCCTGCCCTTGGCCCCAAGGGTGCAGCAGGAGGTTTAAGGGTGGGGGCTCAGATTTCCCCTGGCCCCAGCTCCTCCCTGCCATCAACTCAGGGACCAGTGGTGGGAGGAGCTGGGCCCAGGTACAGCTCTCAGAGGTCATGCCCTCATGCTGAGGTCCAGCTGGCAGTGGATACAGCTCGTGGAGAGGCAGTTTGGATGTCCAACTGCTTTTGCTTCAGGACATTTCCACAGATGCAGAGCTGATGGCCAAAGCAAAAGACACATTCTCTCCGCACCACAAACTGAAGCTCAGGCTGGAGGTTCTTTCCTAGTGCTTTGCACTTTCTCATCAAGACCATCAGCAATTCAGAACGCAAGCTCAAAGTCAACCAGGCCAAGATCAAGCCTGGCTCTGTCTCACTTCCACACCTAGATTTAGGCTGTATAGACCACATCTCCTGTCT
Source organism: Chrysochloris asiatica (assembly GCF_000296735.1). Lineage (NCBI taxonomy): Eukaryota > Metazoa > Chordata > Mammalia > Afrosoricida > Chrysochloridae > Chrysochloris > Chrysochloris asiatica. Next base: position 86,648 of record NW_006409074.1, read on the forward strand.
CAACAGTCACTGACAGCTCAAGCCAGGAAGGCCAGGCAGCTAACACCCTGAGACTAAAGGAGAGTGGAGGATAAGTCCCCCAGTTTGCTTATCCTTTGGGTTTGGCTAATTTGAAGCATGCTCTACACAGTCTCCCTGAAGTGCCACAGTAGTAACCAGTTCAGTTCTGTGCTCTGTAATGAGAGTCCTTCTTTCCTGTCTCACTTCCCACATTGCCATCAGTGCTTCCTGTAGTCAGGTCCTTATCTCACGGTCTGCTTTTGGAGAAACTAAGCTAAAGCATAGGGGCTTGTATTACAATTAGTTGTAGTATTATATAGTATAACAGCTAGCATTTACTGGATGCCTGTACGTCCCAGCCACCCAATAATAAGATGGGGGAACACTGAGCTGTTTTAAAAATTGCTACATCTTAGTGGCTTAATACTACACAGGTCTATTTTTCTCTGGTGTTACACGCTCACCATGGCTTATTGGGAGGGTTCGCTCATATTTGCATATCTTCAGGGGTCTACACTAAAAGATGCCCCTTCATTGAGTGATGTCACTGTCCAAACCTTGGCCTTAGGTTTGCTAAGGTAGTGACAGGAAAGCAGAGAATCCCACACTGGCTCATGGGTGTTGGCAGCAGGCAGTGCTGCATGTCACTTCTGCTCTCATTTAATTGCCCAGTGAAGGCTTAGGGCTGTGTCTAATTTTAGGGTGAGGAGAGGGTGCTTAGAGGAAGGTCAGCGCTGGCAATGCTGACCAGTCATCTTTCCCCCAGCCTCTGTACTTGATAAAAGAGCTGTCTGAGGCACAGAGACACCAGCTCACCAAAGGGAACTGCTACTGTTAATATAGCTACTCCATGCAAGCGCTGGCTCCAAATGTGGACCACAGTCTCTAGACTTCTAAAGAAGAATCCATTTTCCAGGTTCTTTCAGCCACACCCCACTATACACTGCCATCTCTGAGCCAGTTACTATTGTTGCATATAAATCACCCCAAAGACAGCAATAATTGCTTTGCTATTCCTCACCATTTCCATGGATCGGGAATAGAGGAAAGGTTCAACAGGACAGTCTTTCCTGAAATTGCAAGCTTGAGTCACTGGGGCTCTTAATGGGTTTTCACGTGTTCTCTCTATAAAAACTATCTCTATACAAACTGACTCAGGCTTCCTTACAGTATGGCAGCCTCAAATTAGGAGGACTACATACATGGCATTCTACAAGCAAAGCACAAGTTGCATCATCTTTTCTGCCCCAGTCTCATTTTATAGCTTGCTTAAGTGAGCTATGAGTCCATCCTGATTCAGGGAAGAGGCAACGTCATGAAACAGAAAAGTATGTTGTCTTTTATTACATTACTGTGCTCATCTTTGGAAAATAGTACTTGCCATACTCTGCAAAGGAGGTGATATGGAGGCAAACACTCTGCCACATCCTCACTGAGCTGAATTTACTAGTGATGGAGACCCAAAGAATCAGCATCCAGAATTCTTCAGATCTCTGCCCCTTGCCAGGACTAGTTTGGAAATCACCCGGCCCAGGCAGCTAACCCCACGCACCATGCCAACCCTCACATAGTTTCTGGCACCTGCTGCTGCTCTGTTACTATTTGTATTGACAGCATCGAAGGCACTCAGTATCATGCCCTGGCTGTACTGACTGTGGCATTGGAGTAATGTGGGTATTGCTATCCCCCACTTTAAGGCTTTTCATATAGAGTTAAGATGTTGCTGTTGTTGTTGGTAGGTGCTGTGTCTAGTTGATTGAGTTCATAGTGACCCCAGGTGAGAGTGGAACTGCCCAATAGGGTTTTCTAGGCTTAGTCTTTTAAAGAGTAGTCAGTAGGTCTTTATCCCTTGGAACCACTGTATATGTGCAAACTGCCAACCCTTCCGTTAGCAGCTGAGTGTTTAAGAAGTGTGCCACCAGGGGTCCTAACATAATTAAGATGCTATTGTTGTTGTTGTTAAGTTCTGTTGAGTCAGTTCCAACTCATAGTGACCCCGTATAGCACTTCCGAGGAGCGATGGGTTTGAACTGCCAATCTTGCAGTTAGCAGTCCATTGCTTATCCTACAGCATCACAACAGTCACGAAAATGCACACCAGTTTGGTATTTCCCGTCTTTTTCAAAGTGAACGGATTTCAGAAATGAGTAGGAAGTAGAGTAGGCACCAAACATGGAGATATTCTCTAGAGCAAAGAGCCAATTAGCTAGACTAGACAGAAGTTACAGTTTCTCCTACATACAAGTATATTATAATGATAAATCACAAAACCAGTTGCAATCGAGTCAGTTTAGACTCATGATGACCTCATTGTGTCAGAGTAGAAATGTGCCTATAGAGTTTCCAATAGCTGATTTTTCAGAAAAAGATTACCAAGTTTCTTCCCAGGGATTTCTGGGTGGACTTGAACCTCGAACCTTTTGGTTAGCAGCCAACCACATGAACTACGCTACCCAGGGGTTCTATAATTAAGATAATAGCCACTCTCAGCATAGGTGGGAACTGAGACTCCAAAGTTAGGTATATTGTCCAGAGTCACATAGCAAGTGAATTGCAGAACTGACTAAACTCAAGATCCCTGAGTCCCCTTCTCACGACCTCCAACTCATTTCTGTGATAAGAAGTAGAGCTTTTAAAGGATTATTATTTAAAGGAATGGAGGAGGAAATAGTGAAATAGAAAGGGAAGTCTGCCCCATCCCCACCTCAACACACACACATACACACACACACCTATCTCCTGAAAGGAAAAGATTGAGTCAACTTGTTCAAACTTCTCTTCCCACATCATGGAAACTAAGGCACAGGAGGGGATGGGGCTTGGCTGAGGCCACACAAGAAGCAGATGCAGAGCCAGGTCTGCACCAGGTACTCTGGGTCCTTAGGCTCTCTGAGCAATGTACATGTCCTCAGGATGCAAGGCGCAAGTCAGGGAGACTGATGCAGCTATCACCTTGCTTTCCAAAACAAACAGCTGCCCCTGGGCTTTTTTCCCCACCACACCCCCCTAGGCTTTTAAATAGAAAGTTTATTTCTTCTTAAATATTTTTATCAGCCATCCTTGAGGTTTTGAAAATAGAGCCACGCAGAAACATGCAGGTGCGAAGTCAAGGAGCCAGACCCGACTATTAAGCGGACCAGAATGAAGCTGGCAATAGCACCAGGCCTGAGAGATTAACCGTCTCCCTGGCTGAGTAGCTCTCTCTTCCACCCAGGTCTCTGGTTCCACATGGACTGGGTTAGAAGCTCCCAGGCAGAGTTTGCTTCTTTCAGGAAGCCAAGTTTTCGAGCAGGTGCTTCATTTCTCAGGAGGGTTCAAAGACGGTCACTTTTGTCTTGTCAGGATCCTTTAAATTCAGACTCTGACTTCAGGAAGTCACACCCAGGGGGATGCCTTAGTGCCCCTCTGGAGTCCAGGGCTAAAGCAGAGCCCCTTGTCCTTCCCTATCCTTGGTGTTCTGAGAACTTGATTTTCCCATCATCTTGCAAATACACTGGCTGATTCCTGGGCTGGGTGAGATGAGGACAAGGAAGGCAGGTTACCTTGAGTGAGGACATTTACAGTCACGCAGGGAACGTGTGCACAGGTCACTGGGATGTGAGGCTCCCAGGTGGGTGGGAAAGGACAGGCAGGGTGGGGAACCTGTCAGCCTCTTGCCTCTCCTGGACTTGCCCCATTCCCTTTTGCACCTACAGCCACACTAGCCTTCCTTCAGTTCTTCAAGGCCACCTTCCTCCACCCCAGAATCTTCAGACATTATTTCCTCTTCCTATCACCCTATCCACCTCTTTTGTGGCTAGATGATTCCTCTTTCACTCCTCAGTTTCAATGTGGGCCCCTGAAAGCATGTTCCACCATCCATGGGTAGAGCTTGTGGAATAGCCACTGGGGGCCTGTGTGCCCATGCTGGGCCTTCTGGTATGGCCACTTCCATGCGCCATCAGGGCATGCATCAATGGCGAATCAGGACTGAGAATTGGAAAATAGTGCCTGGATGAGCATCTTTGTTCTGAACCAATTTTTTTTTTTTTAATTGAAGTGAAATTCATGTCATATTAGGGTTTGTGATAACCAACAAAAGACACAGACCAAACACTGCTCACAAAGAGAAGAGACAGAGCAAAAGTGGCATCCCGAGTGGACACTGATGTCTCGGGACCAGCAGGATTGTCCCCACATATAGTCATGCAGGGCAGATGTTCCACGTTCATGCCTCTCATGTTGTAGTCTAGAGACCTCACTCCCTCTCCGCTGGGAACAGACATAGAAGTGGGGTTGACCAGGTGCCATGTGGTGCTGAGCATGTGCAAGAGATAGAGAAAGTTACTGTGTGCCCAAATAGGCTTCTCTGGTAAGGAGAAGAGGTTGGGAGAGAAAGAGTGGACCAATTCCCTGCCTTCTTAGCTGTGAATGTTCTGGGTCCAGAGCCTTTATTTAGGCAGCCTGTATGGAGGCATCGAGGCAGACCGTTTTCCCAGCAGTCCACCTCCTGAGTCCCACCAGGGTGCCAGAAAAAGAATCAGAGCAGTGTCAAGTTCTGGTACGTCCAGTACCCATTTTGAATGTTGAGCTGCGTGCCCTCTGTACTTGTATTTACATTGTACCTTCACTATGACACTGTCAATGAAACATGACATTGCCATGTCTGTTGGGCAATATTGAGGCTAAAGAGGAAGGAGAACCGGGTAAGGTGCCTGAGCAGAATTTCCAAGCCCAGTATGCCCAACATTTCTTTTTCTTCTGTCCACTGGAACACACTTCCCAGAGGCGGTCTGTGGTTCCATCTGGAGGTGATGCTATCTGCAAGCATCTCTCCTTTGGGGGACCCCATGGAGATGGAACTGGAGCTGGAGGAGAGGCGATGAGAATGTTAAAGCACTCAACCTCTTAGTACAGGTAGATGTTGTTAGATGCCCTCGAGTCCGTTTTTACTCATAGCAACCCTATACACACAAAAATGAAACACTGCCTGGGCCTGCATCAGTCTCCCAATTGTTGTCATGCTTGATCCCACTGTTGCCGTCATGGTGTCACTTCATCTCATTGAGGTCTTCCTCTTTTTTGCTGACCCTCCACTTTATCAAGTACGACACCCTTCTCCGGGGACTGGTCCTTCCTGACCACATGTCCAAAGTATAAAAGATGAAGTCTTGCCATTCTCAATTTTAAGGAGCACTCTGACTGAACTTCTTCCAAGTCACCATAGTCCAGCCACTTAACACATGAGTGGGGATAGCACAGGCTACAGTAAATGTGCTCAGGATGTGACTTTTCTTCCAGTGACAAGTCCAGCATCAAAAGACCTGGGTCTCCACAAAAGTCATTGCCTCAAGACTCAGCCAGCCAGCCTGACAAACCCTCACTTCTAATCATAGATAAGGGAGTCGGGGAAATTATTAATGTTGTCTCTTTTTCTTCCCAGATTACCACACAGTGATAGACAGGCCCCTCACCCATGGGCCCCAATGATACAGGTTTTGCTGGAGCTGTAAGTCTAACTGCTGACTCTTTGAATAATTAAACCAAGACAAAGAAGCATCTCCCCACATCGGTCCAGCTGACATATCAACAAGTTGGTGGATAGGTACTGCTGTACTGAGTAGATCAACCCCAGTTCTCATAGAAGTAGGAAAGCTGTCTGTGGAGAGTGTTCCAACTTTTGAAGGAAACTTTTCTGTGTGTTGAAAATATAATATCACGGCATTAGATTTAGGTAACATTCCTGATAACTATTGTACCAAACAATATGCTTTGACTATGAGAACAGTACTATTGAGAATACATTTGACACTACTCAAGACATGGAGAGCTTGAAGAATATGACCAGGTGGTCCAAAGTACACTAACTGATTACACAAAGTCCAAATTAGCCTAGTCTAACAATAGGGTCACTATGAGTCAGAAACAACATCAGCTCTTAACAACAACAATGGTAAAACTTAGGCTGCTAAGAAAAGGAGCTTTTTGCACAATTTGTACTGGAGTATACTATTTCTATTACGTGCCATGTTGGTAGAAAAATGCTATTTGTATATAAGTGAATCAGGGCATGTTATACTATCAATGACACACATGAGATTGGGCAAACACACCACTTTAATCAATTTAGTTGGATTGGATAAAACCATGACTGGGGTGCCTGGTTGGGTCTCTCCTCTAAGTAGGTCTGATCACCTGCTAGGGAGTAGTCCAGTTACTAGTAAACCTCATTAAATGCTGCAGTCAGACTCAAACAGTTCTGTTTGTCCACAACGTCAGGGTAAGTGGTTCAGGACTGTAGACAAGTGTGGAGGCGCTCTGCATGGACAGTGAGGAGCCAAGGCAAATCCCCTGTCTCAGCGGCTCAGGAGTCTTCACAGCAGAGTGCGGAGGCAGAGCTGGGAGTTCTTCAGGAGAAGAGGGAAGCTTTCAGGGACAGTTCTTGTTGCTTTTTCAAATTTATTCATTTTCTTCTTGAAATCAGCTTGTTATCCTCTTCATTTGGAAGATCTGTATTATTCCTTCTTTTTATTTTGTGGGGTCTTTGTTGTTGTTGGAAACTGAGCTCTCTAGCTCCCTGTTTTCAGTCTTGTAGATTTGTTTTATTTTGGATGCCTCTATAGCTGAGTTCAGTTCTGGATGATATGTCACATATGCTAACCTCAAGTTGTTGTCTGATGTTGTTACTTCTCTGTCCAAAGAACTCCCTATAGTATTTAAGGTTAACCAGATTTTTATAAATTCTTTGAATTCTGGTATATCTGGAAATGCCCTAATTTTGTTATCATATCTGAGGGACAGTTTTGCTGGGCATATGAATCTAGATTTTGTTTTGTTTTTTAATTCAGAGTTTATGGATGTTATCCCATTGTCTTTTTGCCTGTATGGTTTATGCTGAGAATTCTTATTAGGTGTCCTTTGTAGGTCACTTTCCATTTTTCCCAAGCTGCTCTCAGGATTTTGTCCTTGTCTTTGGTTTTGACAGCGGACTTTCAGGTCTTGGTGATTTTCTTTTGGGGTCTATCTTGCTTGGAGTTCATTCAGCTTTTGAAATGTATGCATGTCTTCTCACTTTTTATCATGTTAGGGAGGTTTTCTTCGAGTAACTCTGACAATTTTCACTGTTTTTTTGTTTTGTTTTGTTTTTGTCTCTTCCTGTTCTGGAATTGAAATCACATGTAAATTATTCCTATTGATGGGGTCCCAACATAATTTTTAAGCTTTCTTTGCATGATTGTTCCTCTGTTGTTGTTAAATGCCATTGAGTCGGTTCCGATTCACAGCAACCCTGTACAGGATTTCCAAACAGTGACTGATGGGTTTGAATCATTGACCTTGTGGCTCACACTGACTTTACAATCCAGTGCTTATCCCACGGTTTGAGATTTGTCTTCAAGCTCACTAATGTGGCCTTCCATTCATTCAATTCTATTTCTTTGCCATTTCAATGTATTATCTATTTCTGAATTCCTACTTGCTATTTTTGTATGATTTCTAATTTTTCATGTATTGTCAGTTTGTTCTTGTAGTGTTTTCCTAAATTCTTCAAAAACTTTATCTGTTTTCCTTGATTTCATCTGCAGTTTTCATGATCATTCTCTCAATCTATTGAAGGTACCTACATACCATTCTTTTGAATTCCTTATCAAGTAGTTCCAATACCATTTCTGTTATATTTTCTGGCTCTATTTTGTCACTTGTTTGAGGCACTCTGTCTTGTTTCTTTGTGTAAGCTACAGTTTGTTGCCTGAGTGATTGTGGTGTCATGTTTATATTTCATTGGTGATTGTATGCTGGTATGTTCTCAGGTACTCACCACCTGTCTCCTGGTGGAGTAGACTGCAGTGTGTACACATCATTGTTTGTGCAGCAGAGTTCAGGGCAAGTTTGTGTGATGTTAGGTGCTGATCATCATTGATCAGGTGGTACAGGAGTGAGTAGTGGCACTGCCCAGTGGGTGGAGTCAAAGGAGGTACAGATGTGGCTGGGCCATGTGGGTGCAATTGCTTTCTCCCCAAAACGAACAATAAAAGATCTAGTAAGGCGAAATTCATGTGCCTCCAGATGGAGGCTGGTGCATCCAGTGCCTGGCCCCAGCCAGAGGAGAAGCTATGCAGAAAGGGGTGCCACTGGCTGGCAGATGGACAAGGGCAGGGACTGGCTATGCCTAGGCTACCAGGAGGGTGCAGAGAACAAGGGAGAACAGCACCTTCCTCACCCTCAATCTCCAGCCCATGCCTTGTGCCTCCAGACTGCTGTATCAGTCAACAGCCACTGGCAAAACCTCAAAATGGCTATGCCATAACAGGCCAGTGGAGAGGTTGCCAGTCTCACTTCTCTGATGCTCCTGCTCAGCTTCCTTTCCCGGCCAGCACTCAAACTACCTTTCTCTCCTTTCCTCTGACGCCCACGGTGGCAGAAAGCCTGTTCAGTGTATCTGCCTATTCCGCCATCTTGCCCCATAAGTACACAGGAACCGTTTTGAAAGAACAAAGATCATTAGTGTTCCTCCATCCATCATGCTTTTAGGTTCATTTTTCTATTAACAGTGTGGCCTGTTTGTTGTTATTGTTGTTAAGTGCTGTCGATTCGGTTCTGGCTCATATCGACCCTGTATAGGGTTTCCAAGGAGTGGCTGGTGAGCTTAAATCACCAACCTTAAGGATCAAACTGACTTTGCAGTCCAGCCCATTAGCCCACAGCGCCACACCAGACTCCTGTTTAATAATCAACAATTTATAACATGTTCCAAAGATCTCTTGTCAGGAATAGTTATACACAAACATATTTTATAGAATAGACAATTTGGCACAAATGAGAAATGCCCTTTCAAAGAACTGCCGCATTGAGACTCCAGACTACTTGTCAGAGAGATGTAGTTCAGGCTGGGATTATCTTGGCCACTCCTATCAGCCATTTCAGACAGTTCTTTGATTATCCATTCAAGTACTCTACCACTGCTAAGGTTTAGGGGTAATATAGAGCTTGAAGAGTCCCTTCAAGATCCAGTGGAAGCCTCTGTATAAGATGAGAGGCCCCCATGAGATTTACCTGCGAGAATGCACTGGACTGTTGGCTTGAAATCTCTCCTTGGGCCGGTTTGAGTTTGGCCAGGGTCTCATAGGAAGGTCAGCTTTTCTATGCCTGATGACAATGGCAATCCATGTGTGTAGGCTAAGTCTAGGATGGTACATGAGTCTTCATGGGCTGTTCACTCCTAAATCAGGAAGTGGTCATTTGCACATCTGTTTCTATGGAGTAGAGAACACTTCAGCCTCTGCAGTCAGTTGACAATAGTGGTCTACTCTTTAGTTGTTTTTTCCTCTCAGTACAGGGGCCTTTCTGGTGACCATCCACACAAGTAACAACACCTTATCAGGAACAGAATTAATTTTCATCCAGATGTCTCATGGGGCTTGCATTATAGACCAGTGCAAAGTTTGTCAGTAGCCGACTGAATGGCCCGACTATTAGCTATGGCCCATGGCACAGTTTCCATGTGCCCTACTACAAATGGCCCTAACTGCAGCAGGTCCCATCAAGGCTTAGAGGCAAAAGTTTACATTACTACACCAATACGTATAAAAGAGGTCCATAGGGACTTCAAAGGAGCTCTGGTAGCGTAGTGGTTACGAATCGCGCTGTGAACCACAAGGTCAGCAGTTTGAAACTACCAGCTGCTCCACAGGAGAAAGTTGAGGCTTTCTGCTCCTGTAAAGATTTACAGCCTCAGAAACCCTGTACAGGGTCGCTATGAATTGGAACCGACTCCACGGCACTTAACCACCACCATCACCATAGTTAGGCTTGGCCAAGTGTCCCAATGGTGGTGAACTTAGACGCAAACATTTTCACTTTAGTGTATTGCTACTTCAAAACCCAAGAAAGGCACTTCCCTCATTGAATTTTCATTGCATCGGAGTTAGAGGGGCTTAGGCTTAATTGCAGGAGTTAGAGGGGCTTAGGCTTAATTCTCAGTCATAATGATTTTGGAAAGCAGAAGGTCTGGGCAGAAGCTGGCAGGTTCCTGTGTCATCTGTGAAGTCACAGCTCAAGCATGTCTAGTTGCTTGGTAACATGGAGGCAGTGTTTCACACTTCGGCTTTCCTAGTTCTTCTCACTACTGCAGCTGGGACTATGTTGCTACTCAGTTATTTTGGTAGGGACAGCTATCAGAATGTTCTAGAAGCAGCCTCTAAGGTCTCTTCAAGGCCACTCAATGAAAACCTTGAAGGGTCTTTTACTATTTGTACCGTCTTAATTTTTACTTTGCACTAGCTTTTTTACAGAGTATTCTCAGGACTAGGATCAGGATTCAGCTGTTGGATCCCCTCTTTTGTCCCAATGTTGTAGGCCTTTGAGCAATGATTAGGGGATTGTTCCCCTAGTCCCTTGAATCCCCCAGTTTCAGCAAAACCATTTTGAAATGGACACCACCTTGCTATTTCCATTTCAAAGTGGGGCACTGCAGTGGAGTTTCTCCATTGCCTCTCCCCAATCGTACCAGGAAATAACAGTAAGAATGGGGGGCTCGCCACTGTACTCCAGTACATGAAAGCCAGCAGTCATTCAAGTAAGACAACATCACTTTCAGAAAAAAATAAAACAAAAAACAATTCCATTTTCATTTTCAGTATCACTGAGTCTGGGTGGAATTTTCTTTACAGCAGTTCCCAACATCATGCCTGCAAACAGACCCCTTCCATTTGGCCAGAGGGAAGCTAGTACTATAACCAATTTCTCCTCATGCCCAGGATAGCCAATATCAGCCAGGGATAAGTAATCCACGTCAAAGTGTTTTTCTGGTAACCCTGATCACAGTGACAAACTGTTTTACCAGAGGTCCAGATGCCAACAAAAGACCCAGACCACACATACTCTTATCAGTGTACCGGTAAACACTCTACTCACATAGAAAAAAATTAGCTTCACTAGTGGGCACTGGTGTCTGTGGTCAACAGGATGGTCCCTACACTAGGCCAGAGAAGGGTAGATGGTCTACATTCACATCTCATATGCCATAGCCAAGAGACCCTGTTCCTTCCCCACTGAGGTTGGCCAGGTGCCATGTGGTACTGAGCATGTGCAAGAGACACAGAAAGCTACTGTGTGTCCAGAGGAGGGAGACGGCTTCTCTGATAAGAAGGAATTGGGAGAGAGAGAATGACCCAATTCCCAGCATCCTTATCAAAAAATGTTTTAGGCAGCCTGGATTCAGGTATTAACCATTTTAAAAGGAACACTTCCGTTGCACTTACGCATCAACTTCTGACTGATTAGTAAGGACTGCTCCCAGGAACAAATGACAGGATGAGGCAAATCATTGTAGAATGCAGAGACAGAGATGTAGAAACAACCAATCTCAACTGAGAACAGTACTGATGTATTCAAGTGAAATCATAATCTCTCCTCAATTTATACACTCCAAAGTGCTACCCCATTGTCTGCTTCTTTCTGTAAACTACTCAGAACTCAGCTGACCCTCAGGACCACAGCAGCTAGACTCAACGTCAGAGCTGCCATTCCCACAGGTCCCCTCTGACCTCATTGCCTGAGAGAAGGGCCCTTGGGGTGCTTCTTCCATGGGCCAGTCATCTCTCCCAGATTTGTCTGACTCTGAAGTCTGAGTCATATCCCTGACCTTTTCCCTCACAAAAGTTAATGGGTTTACAGTGGTTACTATGATCCCAAGGCTCTATACCAAACCCTGAGAATGACTGCTTGTTTCAAATTCTCATTCTTTCAGTTTCTAACTTTGTGGTTTGGGGCTGAACCTTTCCAAGCTTCAGCTTCAACAGTTGCAAAATAAGGACATTAGTCCCTACCTTGTGGGATTAAAAATCCATGTTAAGCAGGGCACATCATAGGTGCTACAATCATCCTCCTCACTGTGGATGTGCAGCAAACAAACAGTACTCATTGGCCGCATGAGCTCTATCACCTGCTGGGGTCAGGCTGGTGGGACATGGACTGGAGGGTGCATCAGTCTCAGGGGAAAGGGACAGGAGTAGGTGGAGCAGATTCAAGAAAGACACAGTTCTGTTTGGAGGCAAAGACTGAAAATTCAAGGATTCCAGGCAGTTGGCTGGAATCCTCTTGAATTTCCTGAGCTGGAAAAAAGATGTTGATCTGCTGCATGGAAATGGAAGTTATGCGAGCAGGTGATCTACCCCCACCCCGTCACAGCATCTGCAGTACTTTGAAGTCTTCTGGTCATTTTATTACCTATGGCTCCTGGGTGGCATGGAATTCTTTCTGAAACCTTGGAAATAACACTAGGTGAAAATGACAGGGTAGGTTCTTCTTAGTGACTAAGAGGCCTGGGCAGGCCACCAGATTTAGTTTGGGGCCGTGCAATGGGAGAATGTTGGGCCTCTCCTTGGCTCAGAACCTAGCATAGCACCACAGATGTCATGGCAGTAGCCAGCCGCATGACTATGAATTGGACATCCTCTCTGGGGTTCTGATGCCTTATTTGTAAAACAGGATTGAACTGGAAAATCTCTTCCTGCTTCATGAGCCTGAGTGGAAACAGATATTCTTTCCTATTGTGGGAATCCCGTGTCCTTTAACCCGGGCTTCTGAATCCCTCCGAGGCCTCAGAAGACAGCATCTTTCCCCACCCCAGGCTCTCTCTAGTTTCTAAGATGAATACAAACATTGGAGGCAATGTCTTTGTATTTTCTGGATCCTGGTCTTCTCTGAGAATCAGATAAAATTTATAGACCCTCCCAAAATGATTCTCAGATAAATCTCTATCAAGGCATGGTTAAGAACACCTGTTTATCACCTGGTTGTCCACATGTAGTAGTCACCATGAGTCAGAATTTACTCCACAGCAACAGACAACATGTTGACATCAGATGGACCTAGGCCCAAATCCTGGTTCTGCTACAATTCACTATAGCTGTGCAAAATGGCTATGCAGGGGTTGTTCTGAGGAGTCAATAAGGTAATTCACACAGACCTCATAGGAGATGCTTGGCACACAAATAAATGCTAGCAAGTCCAAACCCACTTGCTCTACTACCTTCTCCACGCCTTGAGACTATCATTTCCTAAGACTGAAGAGGTTTCCCTTTATAATCCTGTCCCTCATAGCCCTGCAGTCCTGCCTTCCAAATGTTCTCGCCTTCTCTTCTCCATTCCCAATGCAAGGAGAGCAGTGTTTTTGCAATTTGATTTTATAATCCAACAATTTTGCTGAAATCTCCCTCTAGTAATTTTTACTTTCTTTACAGAGATGATCACATGGCTTACAAAGTCAGTTATTTTGTCTGTATTAATGCTTCAGCATCATAACCAGTCCAAGTATATTTGAAAACAATGTGAACTGTACAAAAGTGTGAATATATCATTTAGATCCTTATTTTTGTCTCTTTGATCTGTCACTTTTAGAAAAAATATATGAAGTTGCTACTCTAGTCCTGAGGTGCTGTGGGTTAATGCGCTGGACTGCAGGGTCAGTTTGAACCACAAAGTCAGTGGTTCGGGCTCACCAGCCGCTCCTTGGAAACCCTATACAGTGTCACTGAGTCAGAACCGACTCCAGGGCAGAACAATAACAAAACAATTCTGATTGTGAGATTGTTCATTTCTCTTTATCTCAGTTTTACTTTTATTTATTTTGAAATTATGTTGTCAAGGGATTTCAAAACTTTTATTTTGTTGGTACTTTTTGTTTTTAACAACATAAACCCAACTTTGTCTGGCCTATGCTTTTGTTTTTGACAAATATTGATGCATCTTCATAAGTATATTTTTGTTAGAATTTATTTAGTGTATCTTTTCCCATTCTATTTTGAAATATCCTGGTTCACTGATTTACGTATATCTCTTGAAGACAACATACAGCTGGATTTTTTTTTTTCCTAGAAAGATTTTCTCCTGAATTTTTAATAGGCAAATTTAACCCATTCAAATCTATTGGGATTACTGAAATGTTGAACTTAATTCCTGGTATCTTACTTGGCGTTTTATATTTCCCATGCTTTTTTCCTTTTTCCTGGCATTTGCTGGATTCCTTTATCTCCAGGTCAGTTTTTCCCTCAAATAGTTTACAAGTTATACATTGTATTTCCATGTTCCTGGAGGTTATCTCTACATACTTTTCTTATGCTTTTATTTTTCTACTAACATCCAGAATGATCAGAATTGGTATCTCCCAAGAGCCCAGAGTTAGCATGCTTTTACTCTCCTCTGCTCCACAATACCCTTTATCTCCTGTGCTAATAACATCCAAGCTTATGGTTCCAGATTATTATTGTTTAAACAACAACACCGTTAATATGCTTTATTAAGTTTCTTTGCTCACCATTCTTTTTTTATTTTTAAAAATTCAGGTCAGGTAATGTCACTTCTCTGCTCAAAACTCAGCCATGGATTCCACTTCACTCAGAGTCAATGCCAAGGTCCCCCAGTAGTTTACCTCCTACCCTTTACCTCTGCGAAACGACCTCCTATGATTCTTACCGATATTCACTCAATTCTGACTTCACTTGATGTTTTTGCTTTTTTTAAAAAAATATTATTTTATTGTGAATTGGGTGAAAGTTTACATAGCAGATGATCAGTTGTACATTCAACAATTCATACACCTTTTGTTTCATCTCACTGATTACAATCCCCTCAGTGGAACATCACTAATCTGACTTCCTCCTGTACTCTTTCCAAACCCCTCTAGACTTTGGGTAAATGCTACCCTTCTAATCTCAAATGGTTGATTATCCCAAGATGTATTTCACTAGTGTTACTGTTTCCCTTATAGACCTGTCTACTGTTTGGCTGATAACTGAGCCACAGGCGTGAGTTCAGTTCCAGACTGGAACTGGATCCCATCAGTTTCAACCCAACCAGTAAACTTGGTCTTTACAATTCTGAATTTTGTTCCACATCTTCCTCCCATTCTATCCAAGATCCTTCAGTCACCAGTGCACTTGTTAAAAATAGTTTTTCTTTTTGCTAAAAGCACATTTAGTTCTTTCAAAATTGATTTCAGTGGCAAACATTCTTAGACACTGCATATCTTAAAAAGTGTTTTATCTTCACTTGATATAAAATACTGAGTTTGAAATTATTTTCTCTCAGACTATTGAAGATAATTACTCCATTTTCCTCTTGTTTGTAGTTTGTGCACTTTTACAGGCAATCTAGATTTTTTTTTTTTTGTCTTGAAAATGTTAAAGGTTTTATTGCCAGTGTTCTAAAATTCCAACAGGCATGCCCAGCAGTGGGTCTCTGTTCATCCTGCCTGTACGTGGTGACCTCTTTTTCTTATCTTAGACACTTTCAATCTCCGTTCAGGGAAATTTCTTCCCTTGAATATTTTTATTGTCTCCTTTTGGATTAGGACATTAAATTTTGTCCTCCGTATCTTTCCTCTTTGTGCTATAATCAGTTCAACCCTCTAGCTTATTTATTTGCCCTTCAATTTTGTCGATTCTACTATTAATTTTTCCCCCCAAATTTCAAATTCTCTGGTTGATTTTTTTTTTTTTTTTAAACAGGTTCAGTATTTTATCCCATCTCTTTAAGGATATTTACTATACCTGTTCTAGTCTTATTCCCATTGCTGAATTCTTTTCCTGTGGATGTCACCTCTCACGTTTATGAATTTGGTGTCTCTCATTCTTGATGCTGAATCTTAGTTGTGTAATCATCTTTGTATCCAAGGTTCCTATTTATCCAAAGTATTACATCCACTTTCCACAACCCATGTGTACTCATCCCCCTCATTGTGGGATAGCTGAATGCACCATAAGACAATATCTAATGCTCTGGGTTTAAGGGCTTTCATTCTCTCTGAATGTCACCAACTTTTTAGGACACAGACTACCTCTTCAACTTCAGCACCCACACTCACTCCTCCCAACCACCACTAACTGTTCTCTGCTTGGGCCAGGTTCGTATGTGGTAAGGATGAGGGCTCAACTCACCTGGTTGCTCTTATTGATGTACTTACTCTACACTACTATGCAAATGTCAGTGGCCCATGGGCCTCTTTTTAAAATATATTTTATTGTTGTTACAGAGAAAATACACAGCAAAACATACACCAATTCGAGTTTCTACATGTACCATTTAGTGACAATCATTCCATTCTTCAATTTGTCCAACCATTCTCACCTTCCTTTTGAATTGCTCCTCCCCTCGTTAATGGTAAATTCATGGCCCCCTAAGATTCCTATGTAGTATTTCAAGTTGCTGCTATCAATCTGAATCCAAACAGTTCTTAAAAGAGCATAACGCTCAAGGCAGACAAGTTTTACGAGTTATGTGTTTGGTTTTAAGACTTCGGTTTACAGTTTAAAGATTATCTCAGGGCAATAGTTTCAGGGTTCATTCAACCCTGTGGCTCCAGGAAGTCTGAAGTTCAGAATAACTTGAAATTCTGTTCTGCATTTCCCCCTTTTGATCAGGATTCTCCTATGGAATCTTTGGTCAAAATGTTCAGTCATGCAAGCTGGGCACCATCCAGTCCTTCTGGTCTCATGGTAAAGGAGACAACTGTTCACAGAGGCAATCCGCTACAAATTCCAGATCCTCCTCCTATTCCTGACTCTCGTTCTTCCTCTGTTGCTCCAGGAAAATAGACCAGTTTCTAAGCTTTTAAGATCCCAGCAATGAACTAAGAGGTAGAACAAAAGCACTAAATATGCTATTAGGCTAATTAACTGGAATGTCCCATGAAACCATGATGCCCACTGCGCTCTTGATTCCCCAAATCCACCCTAAGGGCCTATAATCCCTTCCATTCTTTGCAGTCACTCCTCCTCTATGGTTGGCACCTCCCATCAACCCCAACTGTGTTCCACTTTTAAGGTATTCTTCAGTTCCTGCTCCACTGAGGACATTCATTCTTGGTTTCCAGGGTGGTTATGGAATTATATCTATTTTCTGTCACTTCTAGGGATTTGGGACAAACTTAAAATGTTTCAGTTCACCATCTTGACCGCCTCTGTATTTCTTGTACGCCAGTGGGCTTTCTTATTTCTGTGGCATCAAGGTACCAGATATGCAGTGTGGATGTCAGGAAGGATATGGTCTTTAGCGTCAACCAGAACTTAGATTCCAATTTTCCACCTTCAATTTTCACAAAATTAAATGGCTTATCTTTACTTTTATATTTACCTCAGAGTTCCTTGTTAAGATTTAGGACATAATGCACACAGTTTGGCAAAGGCTCAGTAAATACTGACCCCTCCCTTTTCCTCCCACTTCTGTTTCCATTGCACTAGCTGGTAAACTCCTCCACTGGACTCAATAAAATTGAAGTGAGTGGACCAGGTAATCAGCATTATAGGAGTTAGAAGAGAGAGATGTTTCAGTGTCAGGAGTGTGTGTGTGTGTTGGGGGGGCGGGGCGGGGGAGAAGAGGCATCTACCAGGACTTTCTAGAGGAAGACAAGGACGAGCAGGGCCTTAGAAGAAGGATAAGACTTGAAGCATGTGGAGAGAAAAAGGAGATAATAGGCAGGCTCAGGGGACAGCTGAAGTGGGAGGATGTTGGAGGCACCGCCACAGGAAAGAAAAGCATGCTTTGATTAGAGGTCAAAGTCTTAGACTATAGGAACCAGGAGGTAGCATAAATGTGTCAGAAAGAGGTGGGGACTGAGGGAACCCTCAAGGGGAGTAGGCAGATCTCTGGGCCAAAGGTGCCAAATACCAGGAACCAACAGATCATGCTTGAGTACCTCCAGGTTGCAATCTCTGGTCTTTATGGAGCATCTCATAATGGAGATGAAACAAGGAATGAAGGGTGGTAACACACAAAACTGAATTCCGGAATGAGAACAGGGTCTGTAAGCACCTGCATTCTCCCCTAGCCAAAACTCTCTGCCTCCCTCCTGGCCTGTCTTACTAGTTGGAATTCCCCCATTAACTTTGTTCTTTTAAATGAAGGTTGTAATGCAAACACTCTTTGCATAATTATTTTTTATAGTATGTTGTAAAGTGCTGTGCAGTGGTTTTGACTCATAGTGACCCTACATAGGGTTTCTGAGGCTTTAAATATTTTGAGGGAGCAGAAAAGTCTCATCTTTCTCCCACAAAGCAGCTGGTGCATTCAAACCAACCTTATGGTTCATGATCTAGTGCTTATCCTATGAAACCACTGTGCTCCCTATATACATATATTGTTGTTAAATGCCCTCGAATCAGTTCCAAACTCATAGCTACACTGTGTAGGGTTTCCGAGGAGCAGCTGTAGGGTTTGAATTGCTGACCTTGAGATTCACAGTCCAGTGCTTATCCTACAGTGCCACACTGTGGAATAAAGCACTGGACCACAAGGTTGGTTTAAACTACAAAGTCATCAGTTCAAACTCACCTGCTGCTCCTTGGAAACCCCATATAGGCTTGCTATGAGTTTGGAACAGACTCAACAGCACTTAACAACATATGTGATAGATATGTTTTGATTCAACTTGACTGGGCCAGGATTCTCAGTGGTTTAGCAGTTGAGATGTTGTCATCCCCATGGTGAAACTAATACAAGCACAATAAACTCTTATGATTGGTTATGAATAGCCAATCAGCTGAAAGGCTGTTTCCTTGGGTGTGTAGCCTATCCCAATATAATGTGCACTCAGGAAAAGCTTGTTCTCTTTGCTGCTGGGGACTTGGAATTCCTGTCTGCCTGCCAGACCCACCTGCCGATCTTGGTTCAGCTGACTAACTGGGGCTCTACAATTTTGAGCCATTTCTTTGATATAAACTTCATACATATATGTCACTGGTTTTGCTTCTCTAGAAAATGCAGCTTAAGACAATATAGCCATGGTGTGATACTGTAAGATAAAGCACTGGATTGCTAGATTGGTTTGAACTTAAAGGTCAAAGGTTCAAAACCACCAGCTACTACTTTGAAACCCTATGCAGGAACTGGCTCAACAGCACTTAGTAACAAATATTTGAGTCGATTCAGGCTCATAGTGATCCTGCATAAGGATTCCAAGGCTGTAAATCTTTACAGGAGCAGAAAGTCTCATCTGTCTCTCAAGGAACGGCTGTTGGATTCAAACTGCTGACCTCTACAGGATAAGTACCGTGGACTGCCCAGTGCTTATCCTAGAGCCACCGCACTTAAGTGTGTACAAGGGGCCCTAGCGGTGCTGTAAGCACTAAATTGTTAACCAGAAGGTTGGCAGTTTTAACCTACCCCTTGCTCTGTGGGAGAAAGTTCAGGTTTTCTGCTTCTGTAAAGATTGATAAGCGTAGCCACCACTGTGAGGTTGGCGTAGGACCTGGCAGTGTTTCGTTCTATTGGGTATAAGGTTGCTATGAGTAAATGCCAACTACGGCACCTAACAACAATAGCACAGACTTACAGCCTCAGAAACCCAATATAGGGTCGCTGAGTCAGAATCAACTCGATGACAATGGGTATATGTAGTTTGTAACATACAATGGGGCTTCAAAAGATTGTGGAAAAACGGAGTGAAATGCCCCCTTGTATAACATTAAAATTTCTACTTTAACCATTTTAAAGTCTGAACTTCAGTGGCATTAACACTCAGTGTTGTGCAACCATCATTACTTTCATCATCTCACACAGAAACTCTGTACCAATTAAGTAATCACCCCACCCAACCCCCAGGTAACCTCTATTCTATTTTCTGTCTCTATGCATGCCCTGTTGAAGAGATTTCCTACAAGTGCCATCAGTTACTTGTTCTCTTGTGTCTGAGTTCTCTCAGCAGGATATCTTAAAGGAGAAGGAGGCTTAGGACTGGCTTGAATCCTTCCCTCCCTCAGACAACAGACCTAAATCTCCCACTAGTTTCCAGGAACGTCCAAGGAATTGTTACAGGACCAAGTGCGATGAAGAGCAGTATGGACTTGAACATGGGGACACACTTGAAGCAGACAAGTTCTAGAGCTGCCAAGGAGTTTGGGAGGATCACCCATCCAGAGACGCAACACAGATTGCTTAAATCAAAGCTGGTGCTCTGGCACCACCAAGCGGTCATGTGCAAACTGCAATTTATTACCTTGACTTTTATAGGTGGCCACATGGCTGATGAAGGAGCTCTGGTAGCGTAGTTATGAATTGGGCTGCAAACCACAAGGTCAGCAGTTCAAAACTACCAGCTGCTCCACGGGAGAAAGATGAGGCTGTCCGCTCCCGTAAAGATTTACAGCCTCGGAAACCCTGTTCAGGGTGGCTTTTGCTATGGGTTGGAACCAACTCGACAGCACAACACAGCTGGTGAGTGAGCTCAACTCTTCAGCCCCTCTTCTCTCCTGTTACTGTTGCTGTCAGGTGCCATCGAGTCGGAACCGACTCATAGCGACCCCATGCACAGCAGAACAAGACAATGTCCCATCCTGGGCCAACCTCACTACCGCTGCCACACTGGAGTCCATCAATGATGCCACCTGGCCAATCCATCTCATTAGGTGTCTCTTCTTTTTCTCTGACCCTCCACCTTACCCAGCATGACATCCTTCTTCAGCGACTGTTCCCTCCGGACAATATGTCCGAATCTCCTAGCCCCTACAATTTTGTTCTCAAGTAGGCTGGTTCCACTCAGCTTTGCCCGTATCTAGTCAAGGATTTTTTTTTCTTTCGTTTTCTTCTCAATCCAAGTTTGGATTGGCTGAGGTGCTTCCAGGACAGATGATTTGGCTCCTTCATCTACATATTCCTGGCCTTAAATATCACGTGGCACAACTGGTATGGGCTGGTTTATGCTTTGGAGCCAGTAAAGACGAGTCCATGGGGGCTGGAGGCTAGGGCTTGGGCCCTGTCCTTCCCGTCTTGACGCCCCCAGGTAACCTTCAGTTAGATGCAAGGACATACAGCGTCCAAGTACAGCTGCTGACAGACCTAGCCTGTACTCCTGGGGTGGTATGGGGCTCAGGGAGGCAGACAGGCAATTGAAGGCTTCAGTCAGTGGGGGACCTCTGGAAGAAAAGGACCCAGCATGCAGACACAGAGGTAGGAGGCTCCCAAGGGTTCCAAGGAGTCCAGGGATGGGACATGGGCAGGGCAGGGCAGGGCAGGACATGAAGGGTCTTCCTTCAGTGCTAAACTGATTTTTCACTGTGTTCTCAACACAGCGGGGACCACCAGCACAGGCCAAGGCTGACCCATTCCTTCAGACACCACAGGAACCTCTGTGAGCTCCCAGCAGCTGTCTCCATTGGTGTACCTGCACAAGCCATCCGACCTGAGTTCCGGGATCTTGGGTTTGGTAGTGCCTCTTCCCAGCAGTGTCTTTGCTGTGGTTATTTCCTCCCCTTCCCACTAAGGCAACACCTGGATCCATAGGTATCTCCCCCACATGGGAGGAAGGCTCCCCAGGATGGTTTCAGGGTGTCTCTGTGCCTCCTGCCCCTACTGCTGAGTGCCTGCAGTAAGGAATGGTGGTGACCATGGAGTAGAGGTAAGGCCTTGTCTCCCACCAGTCTTGGATCCCCTGGTCTAGCTGTAGCACCCTTCTGACTGCAGACTACAGCCTGTTCCCAGGATCCTTCCCCCACCCTGCTGCCCACCTTTGGGGTTGGCCTACCAAAACTGCCTAACATCTCTCCCATCTTATAAATCATCTCCATAATCTGCAAAAGCTCTGGAAGTCTTTCCTTTTCAGGAGGGGAGGAGGAGGAAGGAAGCTTGGGACCTACCTCAGAACCCTGGCTCCACCACTCCCATGCTATGTGGTACAAGTTACATGTTGTCAGTCTACCTCAAATGACTTACAATTTCTACTGGTGTTTCCATCACCTTTCTCACCCCCCATCCCCCCACCCCCAACACACACATACACACAAACCTTTGGCCTGACCCAGCAGTGGGTGTGGGAAGAACTTCCTTTCCAGGGACCTGGCTCATCCTGACTCTAACCCTGTGACCTCACATCTGTCCTCCTGGCTACTTTCTATCTAGTGGACTTTGCCCAGGTCACATCCTTTCTTCTTTACCCTGTGAACTTCCTGTTCTAGACAATACCTGCCTGGAAGTCTCAATTTGGGGCAATGGGGATGGCAGGAATGCAAAAGTTGGTCAATTGTGGCACTAGGAGGATTTACAAAGTGCCCTGGTGTGGGTTAATGTGCCAGACTGAAAAATTGGTTTGAACTGCAAGGTCGGTGGTTCAAGCTCACCAGCTGCTCCTCAGAAACCCTATACAGGGTTGCTACGAGTCAGAAATGTAACGCATTGCACTGCTAACTACAAGTTTTGCAGTTTAGTCACCAGCTGCTCCTCGGGAAATTGGTGAGACTTTCTGCTCTCACAAAGATTTACACGGACAGGGTAGTTAAGAAGCAATGACAAGAACTTACCACAAAGTGGCCAGGGCTCAACCAATACTCCTTTGTTTTTATATTGGAATTGGTACCAATTAATGGGGGGAGCTACAACCCAGAAAAGTGAAGAAATAAACTTTCTATCCTATACAACCCAGGCCAGGTCCTCTGAAGAATTCCACTTTCACATGGTAAGAGACAGAAACCCACAATTACCCACAGCAGCTTCACTTTTGCCTTCCTCATCCTTCCCCATAACCACCTTCTGAGCGTTTTCTATACGCCAGGTACTCTACAAAGCAAACACTGTAAATACACTCAATTTAAAACAAAAAACCTCTTGCTGGTGACAACATACTTAAGAGACCTTCCTGGTCCACTACTCATGCAGCCCTTGAGTGGTCCTGGAGGTGGGCACTGGCCATCTCCATTCTGCACAAGGAGGGGAACAGCCACCGCCTTCCTAGCACTCAGGTGCCTTTGCAGGGAGTCAAAGGCAGGGTGAGGACAGGAGAGAATCTGGCACACCATGTACTGGCACACCATGTAAGAATCAAACCACGAACTCTGATGGCTGAGATGAATCAAAAGTGATGCTGGCAACATCCTGCATCTGATGCCATGACCCCTCCAATTTCACGTGCTGTTGTGGCCACTGCCAAGCTCTTTCCAACCATGCACATATACCTCATGGGCTTGTGAATGGTAGCTTGAATCAGGGCCACACCCCAATCCTGCACTCATGCATTTAGACTTTATACATTTTGGACATTAGTTCCCGAGTCTGTCCTCCAGGGCCCTGTGTGGAACTCATATATACCCAGAGTTCTACTGTGACTAGGTTACACCATGCAGACTCTCTGAACTTTTCATGGTAAAATGCAGATAATCATGATGCTGCCATTAGACTTGTTAACGTTACCATCACTATACTAGGCACTTTGGAGCACTTGCCATTTACGTGAACATGCTGATTCATTCTATCTGCCTTATTTAATTCTCTCTTCAAGGGTGTGGAGACATTGGCACCAGTTACTCTTGTCATTTGGGGAGTCTAAGCCATAGGAAATCAGGACTAGAAGCCAGTAGGACATAAAGACAGAGAATCCTGGATCACTATCTGACCCATCTGCCAGCTATGTCTCAAACAGATGGCAAATTCTCTCCAATTTTAAGACATCATCTTATCCGCTGCTCCTTTCAGACCTGAATGGACCCCTTCAAACCACAAGGTCGGCAGTTCAAACCCACCAGCTGCTCCTTGAGTTAACATGGACCTGACAGCACTTAACTCAGTCCTGAATACTTCCGGTATGTTCACAGGGGGCTAATCTAGACTTTTAACAAGATAGTCATGAGCTTTGGGTATGAGTTTCTGACACTAGCAAGGGAGAGTCTGGTTTCCCAGTGATGCAGTGACAGGTCCATAGCTGTGAGACCCGCGAAGGAGATAGGATGCAGGGCAGTAAGGAGTCCTGAACTGAGGAGGCTGGTGACCTTGTTATGTAGCAGAGAAGCAGCTGTTAGGTTGGTCCTGTTCTACTGAGGGACTCGGGACACTTGCCCAAGGTTAAAAACATAGGCTGCTGGGATATGGTGGCTACTCGTACAGCCTGAATTTAATAAGGTACACCAGTGACCAGGGCCAGCTTCCTTTTCATTTAGCCTGTTTGAAAGAACAGAGTGAGATTCACAGTGGCAGAGGTACTGTAACCCAGTAAGACGGTAAGTCCCTTGTAAGAAATACGGTCCTAGATTTATATCCCATGCTGCTGTGCACTCCGATTCGAGAGGAGCCCATCCACAATGACGCTTAGTGCAGCCTGGTCTTGTGCCATCACAGATGGGACTCTTCATCCATCTGGTTTTCGCAGGCTGGTTTTCAGAAACACATCACCAGTCCTTTATTCCCAGCCCACCTTAGTCTGAAGTTCTGCTGAAGCCTCCACTGGCAGGTCAGGTGGTGGCTGGGCATGCTCACAGGTCTCCTGCATGGAATGTTAGTTCAGGGCCCCAAGATCTGGTTTACGTCTTTTACATACTGTATTTGCATGCAAAATTCTGTCTGTGGCTAAAAGGGCAGCTTCCTATACAACATGATTTGAGAATGTCCTGGGTTTGAAGCCTAGTTTCACTGCTTCCAGTGTGGCCTCGGAAAGTTACTGAAATCACTCTGAGCCATCTCCTCATCCTCCAAGTAGGAACCCTACTGACTATGAGGCTGTTGTGACAAAGAAAACGACAACAGCACTAACGCTTCTGAGTACTTCCTTCACACGCCTTACTCCTCTGACCTGAAAGCCCCATGGGGGTGGACTTCCCAGAAGACTCAGAGCCTGGAGATGTCTCCTTTCATGGAACAGCTAGGAGCAAAAGAGGCTGGGGTTATGAAGTCAGGAAAGCTTCCTTCACTATGCCCACAACAAATGTACTCCATGCTGGTCCTATTGGTGCCATATTTCCCAGGGCAGCGCTCAGCACACAGAAGTCCGCAAGCTCCTGCTGAAAACCCACCTCACCCCTCCTTAGACAAGGCCTCAGCAATGCCAGGAACACTGGGAACACCCACCCCAACTTGGGCAGCCCTTGCTCTGCAGTGTCCATTCCATCTTTCCTCCAAGGAAACGGGGAGAAAGGGCACAGGAATGGTCACGTGGCCAGTGTCAAAGACCTCATTCGCAAAGACGTGACTCAGAGACTAGTGGACAGTGATCTGTGTGGGCAGGAACAAGACACCACAAACACAGGGACAGCCCAGCGGAGCGACAAGAAGGATCATGTCCATGTCCAATGCTCAGCACCTCAGCACAGATGGGTATTGGTGAGAGTAAGCTGGGAGTGGGCGTGAACCGACAGGTGCTTCTGAAGAACAGGGGCTCAAATCAGAATTGGGTTGTCCCAGGAATGCACAGGTAACTTCTTACACATCTGCTCTGTAACCCTTGTCACACCTATCACAAATACCTGCGTTTGGACAGACTAGAGGTATTTTCTCCCATGCTGTTCTTTTCAGGGGATCCCTGAGTATTTCCAAGTAAGTTCAAAGGGTACATCTGGACTTTTGACAAGAGCTGAGCTGCCAGAGGCCAGGTGAGAAAGACCAGGAAAAGGGTGGTGGAACTGTGCCCTCCTCAGCATCTCTTCTCAGTGCAGTGGGGTGACCTAGATACTTTGTTACAAGTGTGTAACTAAGGCTGGCAGGTGGAGGGACAGAGGCGGCCACCACCCACAGCCTTGGGCTATATGTGAAGAGCATTTATTTTTCATGCATTCAACAAACCTTTGAACCTGTCTACTGTTTGTTTCATTCCACATGGAGTCTAGAGACCAAGGTGTGTAAAACCTTGAAGCTGGTCAGGGTGAGGCCAGAGGCCACCCTGCGACAAACACAGAGCCTGATGGGTTCTGGCACTCAGTGAATAATGCTGACCACACAGCACATGGTGGTAAGCCCAGGCAGGAGGGTAGGTGGAGGCAGAAGACCGCCAGGGCTGAGAAGTAGGAGTTCCTCCCACCCAGTCCCACTTGTCACCATGCAAAGCTAAGAAGCACCATGATCACCTCACTCCTGTGGGCCCAGGATGAGGGGAACAGGTGTGCTCGGGCCTTGACCCCTTCGGGAACTTACCTGTGGGGTGGGGGAGAGGGATGCTGTGCTGAGCAGAGGCCCTCAGTCCCTTCCTGTTTCAAGACCAGGAGCCCCTGGCAGCATGAGGGCATTCGGTCAGTCAGAACTGCCGGAGCGCACATGTCTTTGTCCTAAGGCTCATGGGCCCAGCCCTGCCCAGAGATCAGTTTAAGGCCTAGCAGGACAGGGAGGGCTGGGCAGAACAAGTAGTCTTGGCCCAGTAGGTCTGCAGAGGGGCCCATCCAGCCTGAAGCCACATGACCCAGGACGGCAGCCCTGCAGCTCAGGTCCCTCCAAGGAGACTGCAGCAGCCTCGGGCTCAGCAGGGCCGCTTGCTGTCCAGAATGGCCTTCCAGTCGTCCATCCACGAGTGCAGCCTGCGGCTGGGGGGAGCCAACTGCAGGTGCTGGTTGTGGCAGGCTGTGAAGAGGACATGTTCCCAGCTGGGGTTCGCCTCAGCCCCTGTGGGTGAGGAAGCAACATTAAGCCCACTGAAGACTGCCCAGGTCAAAGCCTGGCTCAGCTGCCTCCCTGGCAAGTGTGTCTCCTCTCTAGACTCGGTTTCCCTCCATGGATGGTGACTGCACCTGCCCCTCCCCCAAGGGTGGTGAGGACGCATGAAAAACGCACCCAACAGGAAGCTCTGTTATCAGCAGCATGCACACATGTGCAGGACACACAGGCACAGACTCAGAGCTGGTACATGGCTCATCACGCATGCTTAGCAAGCATGCCTGCCAGGCAGACGCCTCGGCTCCTCCTTCCCCTCCTCCCACCCTCCTTCAGGGGCATGGCTGGCTGCCCTAGGGCACAGCTGACACAACTGCACAAGCAGCGCAGCTGCAGACTGCAGCTCTGTCACACTGTGTGACAGGTGACAAGGCTCCTCAGCTCTCAGTCACACTGT
>NW_006409074.1:114097-128061 GCF_000296735.1 Chrysochloris asiatica
TCCTCAGCTCTCAGTCACACTGTGAGAGGTGACAAGGCTCCTCAGCTCTCAGTCACACTGTGTGAGAGGTGACAAGGCTCCTCGGCTCTCAGTCACACTGTAGACAGGTGACAAGTCTCCTCAGCTCTCAGTCACACTGTAGACAGGTGACAAGTCTCCTAAGCTCTCAGTCACACTATGTGAGAGGTGACAAGGCTCCTCAGCTCTCAGTCACACTGTGTGAGAGGTGACAAGTCTCCTCAGCTCTCAGTCACACTGTGTGAGAGGTGACAAGTCTCCTCAGCTCTCAGTCACACTGTGTGAGAGGTGACAAGGTTCCTCAGCTCTCAGTCACACTGTGTGAGAGGTGACAAGGCTCATCAACTCTCAGTCACACTGTGTGAGAGGTGACAAAGCTCCTCAGCTCTCAGTCACACTGTAGACAGGTGACAAGGTTCCCCAGCTCTCAGCCACACTGTGTGAGAGGTGACAAGTCTCCTCAGCTCTCAGTCACACTGTTGACAGGTGACAAGTCTCCTCAGCTCTCAGTCATACTGTGTGAGAGGTGACAAGGCCCCCTCAGCTCTCTGTGGCTGAGTGCCCGGAGGTCACGACTCCTCTGCATCTCTCACACCCTGGTTCTCTGTGGGAAACTGCTCGGTTTGGGAGGAGATGGCACCATCCACTTGAATTCTGGGATAAACAAACTGCATTCCACCCTCTAGACACAGAGACTGATTTAGAGACAGGCATGTTTCCTGAGCTAGTTCCAAGGACCATTAGGGAACAATTATCCTGTGTTTCCCACTAGATGTCCATGAGAACGGGCTGTAAGCCTAAGCCTGAACCTGGTGAGGGTTCCCAGGAGAACCTTCCCAGAGAAGAGCAGAGGCAAGGGATGAATATACTTAATGTGACTGACATTGTTTGAACTCCTGAATTCAACCATGCCTGAAGCCCTAGTCTGAGGTTGGTAGGTTGACTGGTTGGGAGGAAGTCACCTGCAAGCAAAAGGGACTAATACAAAGGCAACCCACCTTCAACTAGAGAGATTATGCTTTACTTTACTGTTTCATGTAATAAGTTTGCTCCAAATTAAAAAATTTGAGAGCCTAAGTCCAATTCTCATTTTACATGAGGAAACCATGGTTCCAGAGGGAAGAAGTGACTCACCCAATATCACTCAGTAAGTTAGACCCACACAGGGGCCAGGACCTTGTCTCCTGAGCCCTAAACAAATCCCCTTCCCCAGCCTGTATGTGGAAATGAGCCTTGTCTTCTCCACAGGGAAGAATCTAATAATCTCTGTGAAGCAATGGGGACAGGTTGGAGGGAAAAAGCAGCCAGGTAGGGACCACTTGGAAAGAGCATGTGGGGAGTAGCCTGTGTCCTGTGTGTCAAAGCCTGTGCCACATCCCTGCACCCCCAGCCCCTGTGTTTGCACCACACCTGCTTCAGGCTACTTACCTGTTATGTCTGGCCGGTCATCTATGAGGAGGTCGGCAGAGATCACTGTCTTGTCTCTAGTCAGCACAACATGCTCCAGAAAGTCGGGGCCGAAGTGCTTCTCCACCCAGGCATACTAGAATACGAGCAGATGAGGAAGGGGGGTCAGAAGGAAGGGTACCACACCTGGGAACAGACAGAGCACTGGATGCGAGCCTGGGCATGCTGGGCTAGAGGCTGAAGACTTCTCCTGAGATCTGAGACCTAGCACAGGACAGGAGGGTCTAACACTGGGGGTCACTCTGGGCAGATATGAGGCTTTGAAAGCAGAGGAAACGGATGTTCAGAGGGAAAGCAGCAGAATCATGATTCAAACCCAGACCTACCCCTCCTCATCATCTCAAATGCCATTCAGCACTATCTAAACCATCACATTCAATCCCAATTCAAAAGAACAGTATTTGCCATAATACCGGATTCAACTGATGGACTCGGTGTTGGAAGCAGCAAATATTTAGTAGCTTCCTAATGTGTGCAATGCACTCTATTTAAGTTTTGTTGTTGTTGTTGTTAAGTGCCATTGAGTCAGTTCCAGCCCATAGCAACCCTATACAGGGTTTCCAAGGAGCAGCTGGTGAGCTTGAACCATCAACCCTGCGGTTCAAACTGACTTTACGGTCCAAGGCACTAAGTCCACAGCGCCACATCAGGACTCCCTGTAGGTATTAGGGACAAGATGAAAGTGCTACAGAACAGCAGCACATGGGACCTTGCAGAATGGGTACTCAGGAGAGCCTGGCCCTATCCAGGGACAGACAGTCAAGGCAGCAACATTGAAAGCCCATCTAACAGGTGAGAAAGAGCATTCAAGCAGATGGCGTGTACACGTTCTAAGGGATACAGGAAGAGGGCATGGGTGAGGAGCTAACAGAAAGCTAATATGGTTGGACTGCAGTGCTTAGGCAAGGGAAGGAGTGCTGGGTGGAGGGCAGCTTAGGCCTCCCAGGCTAGGCAGAGGGCCAGCCCTGTCACCTGGCTGCCAGCATCTGTTCTCCTCTCCTAATGATACCCTCCTAGGAACTCAATTTTCTCATGAGTAAAAGAGGGATCCACCATTGTCTGTCAGTTTGTGATTGATGCTGTGGTGGCTTGCATGATGCTATCATGCTAGAAGCGATGGCACCAGTAATTCAAATACTAGCAGGGCCACCCATAGTGGACAGCTTTCAGCAGAGCTTCTGGAGTAGGGCCAGGAAGAAAGGTCAGGTGATCGACTTCTAAAAACTAGCCAATGAAAGTCCTATGGAGAATGGTCGAATAGGGAGAAGTGTGGTGCAGACCTCCACCAGCAATACCACAGAATACTGGGGGAAGCAGGTTCAGGGATGGTCCCAGATTTATTGAGAAAGTTCTACAGCTTACAGCCAGTGAGAAGGAGCAAGAAAGGTTGTGTTTCCTGATCTGCAGCTCCCAGCCACTTACAGAGTGGCCATCTTGGGTATGACGCAGCAGGTGAAGGATCAGAGGAGTGCTTCCACCACAGAGGTATGATCCTCAGAGATCAAGGTGTGGACATTTTTTTTCTGTTCATTGGTCTCTCACTGTCTGCGTATCTTTACTCCAGTGACGAGAGGGGCTGCCTGAGTGAGAAGACACCCCCCATACCCCAGAGGGTTCTACTACGCATGCACACAGACCTGCTCAACAAAGTCACTGCACGTAGAAGCTAAGAAGTGGGAAGACACTGCTTAAAACCAGAATAGTCTCCCAAAACAGCTAAGCCAGCCCTGAACTGTTTATCACTAGGAAAAAGGCCTGAGCAGAGGTTGTGGAGTGGGAGAGAGACAGACTAAAAAGGAAACAGGCCAAAATTAAATCCTGAGTTACATCATAAAGGGCAGACTTTGGAACTGCCTGAGATGGAATTCAGGAGAGTGATACTGAGGTGCATCCAAATGCTCCACAGAGGGGTTGAGAAAAATAAGGAAGAAGTCAGGAAAGGGCTATGGGAGTAATCAAATAAGATAGATACAGCACTGGAAACAATTCAACACCTACAAAAAGAGGTACACCAGCAACAGTAACATCTTGAAATTTCTCAGGTGGTCTTCATCACAAGAAGCCAAGACAGGGCCGTTAAAGTCATACTCATATTTTGCTACACATTTTTAAACAATTTTCTTGTATGCAATTATACACTGTAGTATCCAATCTGTTTGTTTTGTTTTTTGCTGTTACGATTTTGTTTGTTAGTCCCCCTTTTACCTCTAGAGGGCTCTTTCTCATCCTACATTCCCAAGAGACAGCCAACTGTGGTCATATAACCAAGTTACAATCACACCCTGTAAAATCCCACCATCCAGGCAAGAACAAACACCAGCTGCATACACCAGACAGACAGCCAACACCTGCTACAGATACTCTGAGTTGAGTAATAAGAAAAGTAAAAAGGGAATCCCATCTCCTGATCACATCTACCTGGAGGTAATCAGAGCTCAGTAATATATCAGCATACATTCATCTAATTATTGAAAACAAACATAAGTATTGAAGATGCCCAAAAAACAACTGACCATTTCAGCACATGTCCAGAAACAAAATAGAGTAAGTAACCGAGACAAATGAGCTGGAGGTAGACCTAGACTTCCCACTGGAAGGAGGGCAGACTTTGGAACTGCCTGAGAAGGAATTCAGGAGAGTGATACTGAGGTGCATCCAAATGCTCCACAGAGGGGTTGAGAAAAATAAGGAAGAAGTCAGGAAAGGGCTACAGGAGTAATCAAATAAGATAGATACAGCACTGGAAACAATTCAACACCTGCAAAAAGAGGTACAAAAAATTAATAAAACATAAAAAATGAACAATACACTGAAAGGGCAAAGGAGAAGAACTGAAGATATGGAAGCCAGAACCAGCAAGCCGGAAGAGAAAAGTGGGGAGTAGTTAACCTTACAGTCCAGTAATAGAGGACCCTAGGACCATCAAGGGAGAAAAGCAAGAGCAGAATGTGGGACCCTATCCAGAGAAATAGCTACACCAGATGTGAAGGCAGAGATGAGGACATGGTGAGATTCAGCAGCTAAAGTTTCTAGACTCCATTAAAGAGAAAGGCTGTATGCTGGCAGCCAGGAGGCAGCCTTGCACAATGTGCCCTTTGGTTGTTTAAATGATTATATATTCCTGAGTGTTTTTGTGTACATCCCCCCGCCCCCTCCAAAAAAACACACAAAAAAACCAGAGGGACTAGAAGCTAATACTGTTGAATGACAATACATGGAGGAGATTGTAATCATCGCAATGAATCAATGAGTGTAAAACTGATATTTTCCCATGTAAACTATCACTCAATTCACAATAAAAACTTTAATAAAAAAATCCTATGGACCACAACAAAACCTTGTGTGACACATTTGATTTGGACACATTACCCTAAAGAGCAAATTATATCCCACCTTCATTGCTAACTATGAATACGATCTCCACAATGTATTGTTGCTGTTGTTGTTATGTGCCGTGGAGTCAATTCCGACTCGTAGCGACCCTGTACAGGGTTTCTGAGGCTGTAAATCTTTACAGGAGCAGAAAGCCTCCTCTTTCTCCCACGGAACAGCTGGTAGTTTAGGTTGATCCATTTCTCCCCTTCCCTCTTCTCCATCCTCACTGACATCTATTCATACAGCACTCCCTTTCTGGAACTAAACCAGAACTCACAAGTTCGATGGACACACTCCTTCAGACACAGTCCTACTTGGCTCTCATTGCCCCAAAATTTCATTAATTCATTGAAACAACTCACAAAGAGTTAAAATAGCAGATTTATTACAACCCAAGAGAGCACAAAGAAAAAGATGCATAGCATGAGGGATCTGAAAAAGTCCCCAATACAGTTGTTTCCATGTCCCCAAGGACACACAACCCTCCCAAGAGTAGATGTTCTCGCCAACCAGCAAGCTCACCTGAGCCTCCCTGGTCCAATGAGCCTCCCTGGTCCAGACTCTTTGTTAGCCTCCACACATGGCCATGATAGATACATCTAGCTTCCTGAGGCCAGTCATCACTGGATCACCAGGTGGTCCTTTTTGGTCTGTACACCTCCCATTCATTAGCCTTAAGTGTGGGCTAGCTCTCAAGAACCAGGACTAAAGGCCAACGTGCTTTCTGCATCTCACATCAGAGGGATCAATTGCTAGAGGAGGACATCATATTTGGTGAGGCAGAGGGTCAGCAAGAGACAATACACACGAGAATACGAGGATGAACTCAAACATACAACGATCATGAAGATGATGCAGGACCAAGTCATGTTTGTTCTGTTGTGCATGGATCATCATTAAGTCAGAGCCAACTCTACAGCAGTCATATATCCATCCATCCATCCATCCATCCATCCACCCACTCATCCACCCAACATCCATTTATCCATCCATCCACCCACCATCCATGTCTAAGACGGATGAGGACACGATCACTATTTTTCTGGTTTGAAAAGGCAATAGGCTAATAAAGCTTTTTCCATGAATTTAACTCTTATAAACAACCCTATGAAGTAAGCACACGTCTAATCAAGTTTACAAGAAGTAGAAACACGTCCAAGTTGGCTAGGCAAAGTCAAGATGGGAACCCATTACAATACACTGCCCAAGACTCCGTCCAACTTGATCATCTGTAGGAGACACCAGGGAATAACAGGTTCACAGTCAGCTTCACATGTGCTATTTCCTCCGACTGTAATATGCTGTTAGTGTTCCTTCACACATAAGACACATACATGCATACAGACATACCTGGATATACAGACACACACAGAGAGACAAAAAGATAAGATGCCTACACTCACACACACACACACACACACACACCCTTACTCCAACCTAGCTAACTCCTGTTCTTTCTAAAGGTATCATTTCCTCAGCCTTCCCTGATTTAGTACACTCTGTTTTTCTCTACCACTTTCCACAACTGTAGCTATGTATTTGTAGAATCACTTATTTGCATAAGGTTGCTATGAGTTGGTACCGACTCAATGGCACCTAACAACAACATTAGACTGAAAGTTCCTTAAGGATAGGGATCATGTCTCAATACTTGTGGAAATAAGCCAGTCCATGGAGGCACAGCCTTGCCCAAAGGAAAGGGTGCTCTGCCTGGGGGCCTCACGGTCAAGACTCACAGGGCAGCCCAATGTAGGACCTGCTGCTACACATCAGCTGCCACCTTAGCCTCTTTCTGGCCTGGGCCTCTTTTATAATTGGGACTGCTCCCAATTATCCTTCTGGCCTACAAATAAATCTCCTAAGTGTCCTTATCCCAGTATACAAACAACCCTGAGCAAATAGTCACAGCTAGCAATCTTCTCACACAGAGCCACATTACAAACAAAACACCCTCATCAGGTTCACAGAATGTCCTAATGAGCACTAAGTCACCCTGCCATAGCTGGACTGACTGCAGGGAACCAGCTGCCTAGACTCTCCAGCCTGACAGGCTGAGCTGCAGCAAGGTACAGCACACCTGAGCAGACACTGAAGGACCAGAATGACGGCAGCCCTGGTATGGGAGGACACTGAGACATGGAGGCAGAAACCAGAGGGAGTGGAATACCTACTGTGGGCATTTATCATCCAGGGAATTTTGTTATTCATTTAATTATTCAATAAGCACTTATTGATCACCCTCCATGTGCCTAGAGGCACAGCTCTAGGAGAGGCCCTCTCGTGGGGTTTACATTTCAGTAAATACAATAAACAGGGAGGCAAACTGCTTTAGGTGGTACCAGGAGCTGGAAACAAGGGATCTGAGAGGCCTCTGAGAAGGGGCACCTGAGTCTGAATGACATGGAAGGGCTTGCTATGCCAAGAGATGGAGGGAGAACGCTGCAGAGGGAAACACACACACACGTGTGTGCTACAGTGAGAGTCTGCATACGTGTCTGAAAAACAGAAAAACACCAATGTGGCTGGAAGACAGTGAGTAAGGGGGAGGGCAGGCAGAGAAGAGGTCAGATCCTGCAGGGCCCTGCAGATCCTTCACTCCAAGACAAGGGGCATCCATTAGGTTAGTGCTTTGCAGACCAACAACAATGGTTTTTGTGGGATTTTTTTGAAATTTCCAAGGTATTACACACCAATGTTTTTTTTTTAAGATATAAAATCAAATCATGTGCTTGAGTATTGCATCCATGTCAAACTGCCATGGAAATGTCTTAAATCATCTGCATCCAGTTTCTTTATTATCACTCATCATGGGCCAGCACCAGTCTGCGGATCACTGGCAATAACTCTGATTAAAGGATTTTTACTTAGAAAAATGAAACAACTCAATTTATATTTTTAAAAGGTTGTTGTGACAGATAGATTCTGTACAGACAGTGAAGTTGAGGCTTGACAAGACTCAGTAACTTGTCAAGGGTCATTCATTTAAGTGGCAGAGCCTGGTGGGAATCTGGAGCTGTCCACGGAACATAGCATTATACTCTTCTGTGTTGCAGCTTCCACACATCCAGGTTTCTGTCCAAGTCTAGCGAGGGGAGAACCAATACCATAATTACTTCTTTTTTTTACAAAGGCATTGTCACCTGTTCGTAGCAAGTTGTTAAGCTCATGAATAGCAAAATGGGGATGATGAATAGTACCTGCCTCCTGGAATTCCCTTAGGGGTTAAACGGGAAATGCAGGCAGAAGTCCGAGCACTGAGTCTAGCACACAGAAAGCCCTCAGTAAGAGGAAGCTGGGTAAGAATTCTAGATGTTGATCTGCCTCAAAAATTAGGCCCTAAATTCTCTCTCATATCCTGTGGTTCTGGTACTTATGAAATGTGGGACCACAGGCAAGTAACTAATTTTCTGAAACTCAATTTTCTCAGTGTTGCTGGTATACTAAGTTACAACAAAATCTTAGAGTAATGTCTGGCAAATATTAAGAACTAAGTATTATTAAAAATTATTAAAAATTATAATAGCTAAAATAACTTACAAAAAAAGCTTATTAAGCAAATTTAGCAATGCTGTAGAATAATACTAGGTCAATATATAAAAAAATCAGCCTTCAATATGGATTACACTTCAAAGCAAAACAAACAAAAAACTCCTCATAACTCTACCAATAAGTAGCATTACTATAAGTGGAGAAAAGATTGAAGCTGTCAAGGATTTTGCTTTATTTGGATCCACAATCAACACTCATGGAAGCAGCAACACACAGTGCATTGAGAAACGTCTGTTTCAAAAGATATCTTTTAAAGTGTTAAAAAGCAAAGATGTCACTTTGAGGACTATAAGATATGCCTGACCCAAGCCATAGCATTACTTCATATGAATTTGAAAGCTGGACAATGAGTAAGAACTGATGTATTTCAATTATGGTATTGGCAGAAAATACTGAATATACCAGGGACTGCCAGAAGAACAAACAAATCTGTCTTAGAAGAAGTACAACAAGAATGTTCCTGGGAAGTGAAGATAGAAGTCTCATGTAATCTGGACATGTTATAAAAAAGGACCAGTCCCTAGAGAGATAATCATGTTTGGCAGAGAATTAGCAAAAAAGAGGAAGACCTTCAACAAGACAGACTGACACTACAGCTACAACAATAGGCTCCAATGTAGAAATTATTGTGAGGCTGGCGCAGGGCTGGGAAGTCCTTCATTTTGTTATACACAGTGCTGCCATGCGCAGAACCAACTCAATAACACCAGGCAACACTTACAAAACTCACTAGGGCCTCGTATACTAGCTAAGAGCACTTGGAAACTGCAATTAAACAAATGAGAGTAATACTATATATACACTGTAGATATACTGGACAAAATATATGCATACTGAAAACTCCCAAATATTGCTAAGTTAACGACCTAAATAAATAAATAAAGACATACAATGTTCATAGATCCAAAGATTCAATATTACTAAGATCTATAGATGCAGGTGGAATCCTGGTATGGTGCTCAGGTTAATGTGCTGGACTGCAAGGTCATTTTGAACCGGTTCAAGCTCACCAGCTGCTCCTCATAAACACTATGCAGGGTCACTAAGGGATGGAACCAACTCAACGGCATTTAACACCAACAACAGATACAGGTAGGGGTGTAAAACCGTGTGACCACTGGGGAAACAGTATGGTGTTTCTTTACAAAGTTAGAAATAGAAATGCCATACAACCCAGCAGTCCTTCTGTTTGGTACATGGTGATGGTGATGGTGCTGGCTCTGTGCCATGGAGTCAGTCCAGACACAGTGAGCCTGTATATGATTTCTGAGGCTGTAAATCTTTATGGGAGCAGAAAGCCTCATTTTTCTCCTATAGGGCAGCTGGTAGATCTTTGAACTGCTGGCCTTTAGTTAGCAATCCAAACAGCAACCCACTATGCTACCACAGCTCCTTAGGAAAATAAGAGCCGTGACATCAGTAGATATATGCACATCCATGCTCATGATCCTCTATGTATAAAAATCCTAGAGATTCAACAAAAAATCAACTAGAACTAACAGAAAGATTCTGAAAAGTAGCAGGGTACAAGATCAACATTAAAAAAAATCAATCAGATTCCGTTACACTCACAAAGAGAGCTTTGAAAATGTTATCAGGAAGACAACTGTTGTTGCTGTTAGGTGCCAATGATCACTTACAACTTCGAGCCGCCATATGCACAACACTGCCCAGTCCCGGGCCATCTTCACCATTGATGTAATGTTCAAGTCCACTGTTGCTGCCATTGATTCAATCCATTTTTGGGGGGTTCTTCCTCTTTTTTGCTGAACCTCCATTTTCTAAGCATGATATAATTCTCCAGGGACTGCCCCATCCTAATAATTTACTCAAAGTGTGAGAGATGAAGTCTTCATTCTGACTGCATTTCTTCAGATAAAGATTTGTTTGCTCTTCTGACAATCCATGTTATTTTCAATATTCTTCACCAATACCGTAATTCAAATACATCAATTAGGAAATCTATAGCATTCACAATAACTATGTCCTTTAGACAGAAAGGACCTAGAGAAAGAGAAAACTACAACTACCACTAAAAAACAAACGGGACCTACATAAAAGGAAGACTATTACCATGCTCATGGACAGGAAGACTTACCATTGTGAAAATATGAGTATTACCCAAAGTGATCTACAGATATAATGCAATTCCCATCAAAATTCTATCATCATTCCTTATAAAGATGGTAAAACTAATCACCAACTTCATATGGAAAGAAAAGAGATGCCAGATAGGTAAAACATACTACAGAAGAACAATGTAGGAATTCTCAAATCTCACAGAACTCAAAATCTACTCCACAGCCACAGTCATCAGAATAGCCTATAGTACAGATGAGACGGCAGACACACAGGTCAACGGCATGTAACAGAGAAGCCAGAAGTAGGTCCTTCCATCTACAGACAGCTTATCTTTGTCAAAGTTCTGAAACACATTAAATGGGCAAAATGACAATCTCTTTAACAATAGGTGCTGATAAAACTGGATAGCCATCTGCAGAAAACATTAAATAGGATCCATAGTCTCACCGTATACAAAAATGAACTCAAGACTGATTAAGGACCTAGATGCAAAAGTTAAAACCACAGAGATCATCAAATGGGGGCAAACTAAGGGGCCCTAGTATCGGGCATAAGCACACTATCAAACACAACTAAAATGCACAAACAGTAGAAGACAAACCTCCTAAAAACTAAACACTTATGCACATCAAATGACTTTACAAAAGAGTAAAAAGAGAACATACAGGCTGGGAAAATTTGTTTGGCTACATTAGGGACTAATCTCTAAAATTTATAGAAAACTTCAACACCTCAACAAGAAAAAGACAAATAATCTAATTCCAAAATGAGCAGTGAGCATGCAGACACTTCACCAAAGAACATATTCAGGCAGCCAACAAACATACCAAGAAATGTTCATGATCGTTAGCCATTAAGAGAGCTGCAAATCAGAACAATGAGGTTATCAGCTCACCCCAGCATTAATAAAATCCAAATCACACTGTATAGGATTTCCGAGGCTACAAACCTTTGTTGTTGTTGTTAGTGCTATCAAGTTGGTTCTGATTCGTAGTGACCCTGTAGGGTTCTCAAGGAGTGGCTGAAATGCCAAACTTGAGGTTCAAATTGACCTTATAGTCCAGTGCATTAACCCAGTGCCCCCCAGGACTCCCTACAAACCTTCAGGGGAGCAGAAAGTCTCATCTTCCTCTTGACGAACAGCTGGTGGGTTTGAACTGTCGGCCTTGCGGTTAGCAGTCCAGTGCTTACCCTATAGTGCCATCAGGGCTCCTTAGCAAAGTTAAAAAAAGAAAAGAAAACAACGAATGCTGGCGAGGGTGTGAAGAAGCTCGAACCTCATACAATGCTGGCGGTACTGTAAAATGATGCAACCATTGTGACAATCATACGGCACCTCCTTAAAAAGTCAGAAATACAAATACTATCAGGTTGAGGAATATTACTACCAGGAATAGATCCTAGAGATATAAGAGCTATGACACGAACAGATAACCAAGGGGGCTTCAAAAAAAGTTCATGGTAAATGGAACTAAAAGATAATGTAATTTGTCAATGAACTTTTTGAAGTCCCCTCAATTGTACAGCCACCCATGTTTATCACAGCATTATTTGCAATAGCAAAACGAAGGTAACAACCTAAGTGCTTCTCGATGGATGAATGAATAAACAAACTATAGTACATACACACAATGAAATACTACGTAATGTTAAAGAATAATAATGAATCTGCAAAACACCTCATAACATGGAAAAACCTGGAAACGTGATGCTGAGCAAAACAAGTCAATCACAAGGAAACAGACATCGTATGAGACTACTAATGTAAAAAGTCAAGAACAGGTTTAGAGACTATAACAATCACACTTTGATGATTATCATGGGTGAGAGGGGAAATGACTAACCAGAAGGTAGACATGTATTAACTCAAGTGAAGATAAAGGCAATGTACACTAAGGGGTAAGTCAACACAAAATAATCACAGGAAGACACTGGGAGAAGCATGAGCATCAAAGTTACATATACAATCCTGTAATCACCGTAACAGCAACAATCTAAGAGTACATACATGGAGTCCTGTAGGATATAAGCACTTGACCAGAGACTCAATCTGAACCCCAAGACTGGCAGTTCAAACTGAACTCACCAGCCACTCCTTTAAAAACTCTCTAGAGAGTCACTATGAATTGGAACTGACTCAATGGCACTTAACAACAACAATAACATGAGTAGATACATAAATAAGACACTCAAGCTGAAGAGGGGTGGGAAAGTGTATGGAGCTACACACACAAATACATACAGGCTTGACAGAAGGTATTTCTACATACGTATTTATATGTGTTGCAAAGATATTCATGGATATAGCAGAGCATACAGGGGGAAAGTTAGGAAAACTCCTTAGACATAACTAAACACTTTTAGTTGAGACCAGGGGTCTCAAAATCTCTTGAGAGAACATCTAAGGAGCAACTACTGGCCTCTCCTTGTCCACACAAAAGAAGACTGATGAAAACCGAAGACACATGCAAATAATTAGTCCAGTGGACTAGTGGGCCATGTGGACATCAGTTTCCACAACTCTTGAGACCAGAAAAACTAGATGGGCACTTGACTACTACTACCAACTGCTCTGAAAGGGATCACGTTAAAAGATCCTGGATAAAGTAAAAGAAAAGTGTGGAACAAAACTCAAAATCATAAACAAGACCAGGCTTACTGGTTGTATATAGATTGGTAGAATCCCTGAAGCTGTGGTACTTAGCTATCCTTCAGGTCTGGAAGTATACTCACTGCCCAATTTTCAGCCAAACAATAGACAAATATGTAAGAACAATAACACTAGTGAGGTGTGACCACCTTAGAAGAATCAATCATCTGGAATTAAAAAAAAAAGACAGCATTTACTGGAGGATAATGCCCAGAAGTGTTAGAAAAGAAGGAAGACTAGAACCAGAAACACAGGGAAAAGTGGGATAAGTGATGCTACAATGAGGGGATTGCAGCCAAGGAGATGACACAAAATATGTTTGAAGCATTGAGTGTGAAACTGATTATCTGGTCTTTAGACTGTCACTCAATTCACAATAAAAAATAACAAAGTGATACTACAGGTGAGACCTGGCTGGCCAGCTGTATGGTGAGACTTGGGGACTCCTGAGCCCAGGGACCGGGACATAGTTACAGAGGACTAGAGCAGAGAGTGAAGCATATCCAGCTGATATGAAGTGAGGGGAGATGCACAGGAACGCCTATAATTGCAGATAGTACCCATTTGACATAGCATCAATGGCTGGATGATCAGAACTCAACTAAAGGAAGAAAGGAAAGAAAAAAAAATATTTTTTTTTTCTTTTTGAAAAAGAAAACAAGTGTAATTCGCTACACTTTGATGAACTTGATCTATACTTATGGATGTAGTAGCTTAAAAAAACCAACCAATGGCCAGCAGTGTTGCAAGACCTGGGGACTCCTGGGCTCAAGGAGTCTGTGACATACCCACACAGGACTAGAATGCAGAGTGAAGCGTCCAG
>NW_006409074.1:128676-131275 GCF_000296735.1 Chrysochloris asiatica
GAGAGACAGAGCAGTTGGGGACTCTAGACCCAGAGAGGGAGAGGGGTTGTGTGCTGACAACTGAGGGGCAGGCTTGTGGGGTGTCTGATGATGCATGGAGGGGATTGTAATCATGGCAATGAAACGATACACGATAGAATGAATGCAAAGCCGAAGTTCTCCCATGTAAACTCTCACATAATTCACAATAAAACATAAAAAAAAATAAATAAAAACCAAAAGGGAAGGAATCTTTACAGCAAGGATCATCCCCATTCCCTCTGTACACAGAGTTGACAGGGATGGGCAACTTAGAAACTGGCTACATAAAATGGGTGGCAGGGGCACTCTAAAGGCATGAAGTGACTGGCTTAAAAGTTTTCAAGAGGGAGTTTAGCTTCAGTGGGTGAGGGAGAAGGCAGAATCTCCACTGAGTGGTTTTGAACCTGTCTAGACAAGGCTGGTGAAAGGAGATGGGGATAAGACTCTTGTGGTTCAATAGTCTGTAACTGTTATCATGACTGATTGCGACTGTTGCAACTGTAAAGGTAGATGTTTTGTAGCAAAAAGAAGGGAGTGGTTGATCTTGCAGTCCAGGAGCAGAGGATCCTGGGCCTATCAAGGGAAAAGAGCAGAGTGTGGGACCCTCTCCAGAGAAGCAGTGACTCCAGAGATGGAGGCAGAGAAGATGACGTGGAGAGATGGAGTGGCTGGGGATTCTAGACTCATGGAAGGAGAGGGGCTGTGTGATGGCTTCTGGGGGCAAGCCTGCAGGGTATGCCCTTTGGTTTGACTGATTATAAATATATTCCTAGGTATTTTGGTGAACATCCAAAAACAACATCAACAAAACAGAGGGAACAGAAGCAAATACTTTGAATGATGATGCATGAAGAGTACTGTAAATGCAATGAAATGAAATATGATGAGTGTAAAGCTGATGTTCTCCCATGTAAACTATCACTCAATTCAGAATAAAAACTTAAAAAATAATAATTACAAACACATGTTAAGGTATTACATCTTAACCATCATCAGTAGAGTCAAAATCATTATAAATCTCTTATTCTTAGTATCTTTGGAGAAGATTTTAAAAATATCTTATTGATACTTTTTAGTGAATTGCAGAGCATACAATCATCACTGTTGGTAGAGCTGAATTGAACTTTAGCAACTAGATGTCGCCTTACAAAGACATTTAGCAATATTATATACTTGAATTGATCTTATCTGAATTAAGTATCAGATGCCAAAAAAAAAAAGGTACTACTACAGCATACACAATCCAGAAATAACAGTAGCAAAATCATTTACAAGTGAACACATAGCCATTCAAGCTGAGCAGGAAAGGAAAGGCAAATGGGGCTATATCCACATATACATGTAGGTTTTGACAAACGATATCTCTACGTATGTATTTGTATGTGTTGTAAATACTTCCATGAATATAGAAAAAGAACAGTGGCAAAGGTAGGCAACTTGTTATCTATAAGCAAACACCTTGAGGGAAAATAAGTTCCTGGGCCTAGGGACTCAGGACCATCATCTCAGGGGACGCTAAGGTCAAATGGCCTAACCGAGTCCACAAAGACAATGCTCTGTATCTTAAAGTCAGGTGAGCAGCCTTCTAAGGTACAACTATTGCTTTCTCCCCTCTGAAGCAAAGATGAGTGAAGAGAATCAGACACAAGGAATCAGTTAATCCACATGAACCTCAGCCTCCATGACTTGAGAGCAGGAGAACTAGATGGAGCCTGGCTACCATTGCTAATCACTCTGCAAGGAAATGCACTCTGTACAAGTATCACTCTAAAAGGTACTGGGTAGAGTGGGAGAAAAATGTGGAACAAAACTCAAAATAATTATAATTTTTATAAAGACCAGGCTCACTGATTGGCTAGACACTGGCAGAACTCTCAAGACTATGAGCCTTCGTCACCCTTCAAGCCTGGGACTGGAAAAAAATCCACTGAACAGAATAAGAAAACTGAAATTGATGACAACATGTTAAAAAAAACTAGAGCCCTTACGACAATCATGTGAGGGAGTTGTGTGGTGTGTAAACACTGAAAATGTGCACACTATCTGTAAAAAATACAGTGGTCTCTGCCTTCACAGATCTTAGAGAGAAAATTAAAACACCACATACAAATACACTGTTAAGCACTGTTGAATTGGTTCCAACTCAGGGGTTCCAAGGAAAAGCTAATGGGTTTCAACCACCAACCTTGTGGTTAGCAGTCTAGTGCTAATCCAACAGTGCCACATCAGGACTTCATACAAATAAACAGAAACTCTCAAAAAGTGGTAAGTGATGCATAGAAAGAAAGGGCCAGGAGATGAAAGTAGACAGAACAGGATCAGCTGAGGCTTAATGGCTGAGAAGGAGTAAGAGAATCAAAGAGCTGCCGTTCCATGTTGAGGGCCAGTGGGTGGAAGGCTGGTCTGCTCATGACAGTGCAGCCGTGTGAGCGCCATGACTAGGCGATATAGGCTGGGACTAACACTACAGACAGGATCAGGAGCTAGTGGACCATAGGAAAGTGCTCTGATTTTCATTTTCTTATTCTATTTCAAGTGCAGTGGGAAACCAAGAAAAGGTTTTAAAGACCTGTTTTAT
>NW_006409074.1:131462-144234 GCF_000296735.1 Chrysochloris asiatica
TTGTTTCCTCCGGACAATATGTCCAAAGTAGGAGAGACGAAGCTTAGCCATCCTGGCCTCCAAGGAGCACTCTGGCTGCATTTCTTCCAAAACAGATCTATTGGTTCTTTTGGCAGTCCATGGCACTTTCAGTATTCTCCTCCAACACCTTTGACTTTACATGGACTTTAAATGAATGGACAATTTAGGAGTCCCAGGAAGAAACACTAAGATATTAGTAGTAACGGAAAGAGAGAAGCAGAGATATACCCATTATTTTTCCAAAATTCATTCACTAGGAAACAGGTCTTATCTGATAGACTGACCGAAACAAATAAGTAGAAGGGTGTTATCCAGATGGCTGCTAGACTTCAGGTTCAAGGGACTGGCAGACTTCCCTGTCACTCACTGAGATGAGCAAGATGAACACAGGGTGGAGAAGTCAATATTTGAGGGACAGATACA
Organism: Chrysochloris asiatica; assembly: GCF_000296735.1. NCBI lineage: Eukaryota > Metazoa > Chordata > Mammalia > Afrosoricida > Chrysochloridae > Chrysochloris > Chrysochloris asiatica. Next base: position 131,907 of record NW_006409074.1, read on the forward strand.
TTAAATTGGAGTTATTGGAAGGTCAGCAGGCAGAAAGGGGGGGGGGGGTTGGCAGCATAAAGATGGTCTCTAATTACCTAAAAGTGAATGAATAAAAGCAAAATGAACATAGTACAGAAAATTACATGGAACAAAGAATCCAGCAACATCACAAAACAAAACAAAAAACAGCAAAATGACAAATAAATTCAGACCTATCAATAATTACACTGAATGTCAACAGATTAAATGCACCAGTCAAAGGACAGGAGTAGCAGAATGGATAAGAAAAGAGAATCCTTCTGTGGGGTCTACAAGTGGCACACCTGACACACGAACACAAAATAGACAAAAAATCAAAGGATGGAAAAACATATCAAGTTAATGGCAACCAGAAACAAGCAGGAATAACACTATTAATCTCTTGTAAAGTACACTCTAAAGCAAAAACCAGCATGAAAACAGAGAAGGACACTATCTCATGATTAAAGCTCAACTGAACGAAAGGACATAACCATAATACCTATGCTCCCAAGGAAAGTCTCAAAAGACATAGAGTACTAAAGAAAGAAATCATAAACAATACAATAATAGTTGTTATTGTTAAGTGCCATCAAGTCATAATGACCCTGTATAAGGTTTCCTAGTAGCAGCTGGTGAGCTCGAACCGCAGACCTTGTGGTTCAAACCAATTTTGCAGTCTAGTGCATTCACCCACAGCACCACACCAGGACTCCACAATAATAGTAGGAGATTTTAATACATCACTATTGATGGATGAAGTACTGGTATGGTGCCACAGGATAAGCACTCAACCTCAAAGGGCAGTATGAACCACAAGATCAATGGTACAAACTCACCAGCCACTCCTAGGAAACCCTATACAGTATCACTAAGAGTCAGAACTGACTCATGGCACTTAACAACATTGATGGATAAAACATCTAGAAAGAAAACTCAACAAAGACACAGAAGAACTAAGCAACACAATCAACCAACTATATAGAGAGCACTCAACCCAACAACAACACAATAAACATTCTTTTCTAGTGCACATGGACTATTCTCCAGAATAAACCATATGTTAGGCCACAAAGCAAGTCTCAATAAATTTTAAAACATCAACATACTACAAAGAATCTTCTCAGACCACAACACTATAAAATTAGAAATCAACAATAGAAAGAAAGATCAAGGAAAACTAATGAAAAAATGGAAATTGAATAACACTTTGCTTAAAAGCTACTGGGTACTAGATCAAATAAAAAATGAAACAAAAAAATTCTTGAATCAAATGAGAACGAAAACATAGCATGCCAAAACCTTTGGGACACAGCAAAGTCAGTGCTCAGCGAGGTCATTTCTAGCACTAAATGCACACACCCAAAAGGAAGAACTAAAATCGTGAGCACCTTAATCCAACATCTCCAACAATTAGAAAAAGAACAGCAAAGTAATCCTACAGCCAAAAGAAAAGATAATCAACAAGACAAAAAGTTGGTACATTTAAAGGACTAATAAAACCGAAAAACCACTGGCAAATCTAACAAAAGAAAAGAAGGTAAAGTAAACAATAACACTGATAAGGAATGATATGGGTGATGCCACACACAGAACCAACAGAAATGAAAATGCTAATACCAAAATACTACGAAGAACTGTACTAAAACAAATTTGAAAATCTAGATGAAACAGACAAATTTCTAGAAACACATGACCTACCTACCGTAACAACCTGTGACAAATATGTAGATGACACAACCTGGCATGCTGGAAGGAAGAGAACTTAAAACACTTACTGCTGAAGATCAAAGACCACGAGCCCTTCAGTATGGACTGCATCTCAGTATACAGACAACAACAATCCTCACAATGGGACCAATAAATAACATCCATATAAATGGAGTGAAGAATGAAGCAATCAAAGACTTTGTTTTGCTTGGATCTACAATCAACACTTTTGGAAGAATCAATCAAGAAATCAAATGATGTATTATTGCATTCGGCATATCTTTTGTACAACACCTCTTTCAAAAGCAAAGATATGAATTTGAGGACTATGGTGCCCCTGACCCAAGCCATGATATTTTCAATTGTTTCATATGCATATGAAGGTTGGACAATGAATAAGGCAGACTGCAGAAAAATTCATGCATTTGAGTTATGGTGTTGGAGAAGAATACTGAAAGTATCATGGACTGCCAGAAGAACAAAGAAATCTGTACTGGATGAAGTATAGCCAGACTATGCCTTAGAAACCTGGATGGTAAGATTTCAACTCTGAGACTTTAGACATGTTATCAGGAGGGACCATTTCCTGAAGAACAACATCATGCTTGGGAAACAGGAGGGTCAGCAAAAAAGAGGAAAACCCCCAGTAAGAAGGACTGATAAAGTAACAGCAGCACTGCGTTCAAGCACAACAACAATTGTGAAGATGGTGCAGGGCTGGGCACTGTTTCATTTGTTGTGCAGAGGGTCGCTATGAGTTGGTATCGACTTGACAGCACCCAACAACATTATCAACAACCTAAACTAAGACAGACTGAAGTAAGAAACTTGAACAGACCTATAACAAAAGAAGAAACTGATCAATTCGTTTTAAAACTCCAGACAAAAAAAGTATAGGCCCAGATGAATTTACTGGTGGATTCTAGCAAACATTCAGAGCACAGATAACACTAATTTTACTCAAATTATTCCAGAATAGGACAAGGATGGACAGCTCCCCACATTTATTTTATGAAACAAACATAATCCTGATGCCAAAGCCTGGCAAAGGTACCACTAAAATGACCAATATCCCTCATGAACACAGAGGCAGAAATCCTCAACAAAATCCTAGCCAGTAAAATCCAACAACATATCAAAAAAGCAACACATCATAATCAAGTGGGATTCATACCAAATATGCAGGGATCATTCAATAGCGGAAAACCAATCAACATAATCTACCACATAAACGAAAACAAATGAAAAAAACCCCACCTGATAATATTAATCAATCAGTAAAGGCATTTGACAAAACCCAACACCCATCCCTGATAAAAACACTCAACATAATAGGAATAGAAGGGAAATTCCTCAACATAATTAAGGGCATATACACAAAACTGACAGCCAACATCACTCTCAACAGAGAGAGAAACTGAAAGCCTTCCCATTGTGAACAAGAACCAGACAAGGATGCCCTTTATCGCCATTCCTGCTCAATACTGTCCTGGAAGTCTTAGCCAGAGCTATAAGACAAGAAAGGGAAATTAAATGCATATTTTGCAAAGACGTAAAAAAAACTCTATTTGCAGATGATATGATCCTATACACAGAAGAGTCCAAAGACTCAGCAAGAAAATTACTGGAACTCACAGAAAGATTCAGCAAAGTGGCAGGGCATAATATTAATATACAAAAATCTTTTGGATTCCTTTATACTAGTAAAGAGAGCTCTGAAAAGGATATTAGGAAAACAATACCATTTTCCTTCCCAACCCAAAGAGCAAATCTAACCAGAGAAACCAAAGACCTTTACACAGAAAAGTATAAAACACTACTACAAAAAATCAAGACACCTACAAAAGTGGACGAATATACGATGTTCCTGGATAAGAAACTGTGAAAATGTCAATACTCCCCAAAGCAATCTATAGATATAATGCAATACCAATACAAGTTCCAACATCATTCTTTAAAGAAAGGGAAAAACTAATCATTAACTGTATATGTTAAGGCAAGAACCCGGATTATCAAAGCATTACTAAAAAAGAACAAGCAGAAGGCTCCTCATTCCCTGATCTCAAGACTACTACAAATCCACAGTAATCATAATAGTCTGGTACAATGGGACAGAAGTGAGAACCCAGCCACCTACAGTCAATTGATGTTTTATAAAGGACCAAAATACATTAAATGGGGAAGAGACAGTCTTCAACAAACGGTGCTGGCAAAACAGAAATAGATTTGTAGAAAAATGAAGCACCACAAACAAAAACAAACTCAACACAGATTAAAGACCTAAATGTAAAAGTTAAAACTATAAAGATCATCAATGAAAAAACAGGGACAAACTTAGGGACTCTAATACATGGAATAAATATAACATCAAACGTAACTGAAAACACAAGCAATAGGAAACCAAATAGATGATTGGGACCTCCTAAAAATTATACACTTAGGTGCATCAAAAATTTCATCAATGGAGTAAACAAAGAACTCAAGAGACTGGAAAAAATACTTGGCAATGACACATGAGACAAGGAACTACTCTCTAACATTTACAATACAGTTCAACACCTCAATAAGACAAACAATCCAGTTAAAAAATGGGCAAAGAACACGAACAGACACTTCACCGAAGATGACATTCAGGTGGCCAACAAACATTAGCCATTACACATATGCAAACAAAAACAAGACAGAATACTGTTGCTGTTAAGTGCCGTTGAGTTGGTCCCGACTCACAGCAACCCTGTATAGGATTTCCCAGGAGCATCTGGTGGGTTTGAACTTCTGACCTAGTGGTTTGCAGTCCAGTGCTAATCCACCTACAGCACCACACTAGAAGTCTTGAGCATTAACAGAAAAGCTAAAAAAAAAAACCCCAGAAAATAACAAATTCTGGGAAGGGTGTGGAGAATCTGGGACCCTGCTACACTGCTGGTGGAACTGTAAAATGGTGCAGCCACTACGGAAAATGGTATGGCGCTTTCTCAGAATGGGATGGCGCTTTCTCAGAAGGGTGGGAATAGAAATACAGTATGACCCAGCAATCTGTCTACTTGGTACATCTCCTCAAGAAATAAGATACATGCATGCCCATGTTCATTACAGCATTATTCACAAGAGCAAAAAGATGGAGACTGCCTAGATGCCCATCAACAGAGGAAACTTTGATGCAACTTCAAGCAAACTTTGGTACATAAACACAATGGAATATTGCACAACACCAAAGAAAAATGATGAAATTGCCAAACATCATAGAACATGGAAGAGCCTGGAGGACATTACACTGAATGAAATCAATCAGTCACAAAGATACTGCATGAGACCCCTACTGTAAAAACTCAAGGAAATGTTTTCATTCTATAATAAACATTTTATGATAGCTAAAGGGTGAGCAAAAAGGAAGAATTATTCACTAGCTAGAATATAGACATGAGCTAACTTGAGTGACAGGGAAGGCTGTTAAAAAGGAAAAGGGGGAAAAAAGGAAATTACTTTCTTTCTATTATTTCCTCCCATAGATTTGCAGGGAAACAAAGTAGACTTTATTTTCTCATTAAAACAAACCATTAGGAACTTTCAGCAAAAGGAAAGAAGAGTAAAACAAGGGAAAAGAAAGAAAGAAAAGAGATTTGGAAATGGATGGTGGTGACAGTTGTGCAACACAGTGTAGTTGTGATGTCTGGATTGTACATATAAAAATGGTTGATGGCAAATGCTTTGTTGTATACATACCATTTTTAAAAGATCCTCAGTAAAAGAGTTCCCTTTCCATTTAAAGCACACAGAAGGCACTCAATATAGATTTTGTTTAGTATGGAGTTAAGAGTAAGAGCAATGTGCAAACCATACAGAGAAGTCAGGCCTGCAGAGAGCTCCCAAAGCAGGCAAGGCTCTGGGCTCAAGTAACGGGGTTATGCAGAGTTGCTGGGACCCTCTCCAATGGAAGGGAACCAGGGCCACTGAACTCCTCTCTAGTATGAATGCACCTCTCCTGTATGAATGCACCTCTCCTAGACGATAGTCCTTTGCTTTGGGTTTAGAAACTTCAGGTGTCCAATTTCTGGAAAATCTCAATTTCATGCAATAAATTTCTTTGCAATAAATACAATAAGTATGGAGAAAATGTTACTCAATTGTTTCATCTTCATAAGACGTTTTATGTAAATAAATACACATGCTTTAATATTTGAGTCCCAGTGTGGCACTGTGGCAAAGCACTGGAGTGCTAACCACAAGGTGGGCAGTTCAAACACACCAGTCACTCCTTGGAAACCCTTCACAGGGTCGCTGTGAGTCTATGGACAAGCTTTTTCTCCTTGTCTCATCCTTCAAAAGCCAACTCTAAACTGGGGATAATCTACTAGAGTATGCTATACTAAAATGTGTGTGGGCCACCCTCCCCAGAGAATCCAAAAGAATTAATGATGGGCTTTGAGATGAATAGCAGAAAATATTTAAAGCAGGAAACCATGGACTGAGACAGGCAGGACCAGATGAGAGGTCAGCCATGGAGCTTCAGGGAGGGACAAGGCTAGTTCACAGCCCAGCATTCAGTGTCCATGTCCTTATAGCTGGGCCTTCGAGTGTTAGCACTCCTTAACTGTGACCAGAATCAGGACCTCTCCAAGAAAGACCTATGTCTTACCTTCTCATACGGACAGTACTTAAACATCCTGATGGGGCTGGTGCAGATGAAGACATCAGTGCTGCCAAGAAGAAAAAGCAGAGTGAACCTGGGAACCTGAGTTCTACAGGCCTTTATCACCCCTGCCTGCCCACCCCACCTACCATGGAAGACACTGGTCTGCAATACCTTCCATACAAGAGTTGCCATTCATGCCTGAGCTGCTCTATCCAATGGCCCCTGTCACAGGCAATGAGCTGGGGCTGGCATCTGATTTAGGGGCAGTTTAGCAACAGCCTGAGCCAAAAGGCTGGCTGGGCTAATTGAACACTCTGTCTGGAACTTGAATAGGAAAATACTGAAAGAAGCATTCACCATGAGAGATATATTCAAAGATGCAAAGAATTACTTGAGGGAGAATCAGGGCCTTGTGCAAAGTTACCAGTGGACACATTTATGAGGGAGAACTACTTCAAGAAAATGTGATCAGTCCTTGGTAGTGAGAAGGAGAAAAGAGAGGAGGCTGCCCCTGTCTATTCCAGGCTAAGTTCTCTAACAGCATCAATTCCCTTAAGATAGACTTGGAACTCCTTTTCTGGAATCTTTGTGCTTCAAGTGCTGAAAACAGGGGTGTACTGACCCTCACAGAACCTCCAGGGTATGACTGCCACCAACGTCCCTAAAGGCCCTAAATTCTTCCCAACAGAGCCATCTGGCCCCAAGCATCTTTGAATACATCTCTTGTTTTGTTTTCTCTTTGACAAATTAATCCCCTGAGAATCATATGTAAGACTACCAAGTCCCTCTGCCTTCTCGTTATTTACAATGTTAACTCTCTCAGTAACCTTCTGCTAACTATGAAGGTATCTAGCCCACCTCCAAGGCAGGACCATCTGGGCTACTGTTTCATCTCCTAAATACTCCATCTCTCCTCAACATTCTCTTACCTCTTGCCTTCACTGAAACCTGACTTCCCTGAAGAACTCACCTGCCCTGCCTACTTCTCACTCCCCACACATAAGAGGTAGATGAGGAAAGTGTCTTACATCTTCTCCACTGCTACCAAAGCTATCCAGGCTACATCCTTGCCATCCTTCCCTGTGGGTGTCATCGGGAATGTTCAAGTACTGTCCCTCGTGTCCCTAGCTGCCCTCCATTACCACTCTTACCACCAACCTCAGGGAATTCAACAGAGATTTAGACAGATATACTTATGCGCACATAGAACAGCCCCTCTGAGGCCTGCTAGTTCTTAACCCTCATCAGTTAAATAAACCTCCTGCATTCCATCTCTGATTGTCACTAGGGGCATGCAAAGGCTGAGCATCTCACGCCCACCAACACGTTTACTCTACTCACTTCTCACACAGCCTGCTAAACCCTTCACCACTCCCAACCCTGCAGCTTCAAACCCTGCCCTCAGCTTGCTTGGGTTCTATGGTCCTATATAACTATCTAAATACATGAGGAGTATGAATCTGGATCAACGCAAAGCTGCTTCCTAAGAGATGGAGGTTAGACATACCTTTAGTTTCCAGCTTCTTCACCATCTCTAGCATCAACTGTTCCCGCCCACTGTACTCTCAACTTCTCTGCAGAATTCAATACTTCACTGTAATGGCCACACAGGACTCCCAGAGCATACTCACAGTTATGTCGTTTATTAGGGAAGTAACAGGCTACAACTCGGGGTCATAATCAACTTGGATATATCAGGAACAACTCAGGGACAGCATCAGGAAGCATGCAGGCAAGATCTGGAGAAGTTCCCGGAATGGAGAGCACATCCCTCCCTTCTGTAGGAACGATGGTTTCTGACCATGCAGCAGATAAGTTCTCCATTGGACAGCTCTAAGCTTATCCTTTGGCAGCTCCACTGCCCTCTTCTAGTGATCAGCAACTACAGCTTCCCTGCTTGGAGACGACCTTCTCTGCCAGGAAGCTGCTGCCTTCTCTGCTATGCAGGCTTCTCCATCACTGGCCTGTCTGCTGTCAGGCTCTCCACCACCGGGCTCCCCATCATCTGTCATTGGCCTCTCTGCTGCTAACTGGCCAGCGGAGCAGTCCACTAAGCTCTTTCAGCTGTTGCTCTCGGCCTCTGGGTCTCTGCTAGCTCAGCCCAGGGCCAGCACAACAGTTGCTCAGCTCTCTTAAGCTACTCTCTGCCACTGGCCTCTCTGTTGTTAACTAGCCCAGCTCAGACCTAGTACAGTAGCTGGCTCTGATCTCTTCGTTACTCTTTACGGGCAGGCCTCTCCATCACAGTTGACCCAGCTCACTGTCAGTGAACCAGCGTGTTCAGTTCTAATGCTTGTTCTCAGCCATCAGGCCTCTCTGTCACCAACCTCTGCAATGCTAACTGACCAAGCTCACAGCCACCTTTGTTGTTGTTCAGTGCTGTCGAGTCAATTTAGGCTCATAGCAACCCTGAGGGTTTCCAAGGAGCAACTGATGGGTTTGAACTGCCGACCTTATGGTTCACAGTCCAGTGCTGATCCTACAGCGCCACACTAGAAGTCCATCATTAGGACAGCTCACTTCCCACTTGGCTCTACTTCTCTGTGAGCCCAGCTCTTAGCATACGTCAACCATATGTGTTCCCGCTATTTATAAATCCAAATCCTCATCGGTTACAAGAGAGAGCTTCCTTCACCAAAGCAGAGTTTAATCAATCCTCATTTACCCATGAGATGTCAATCAACTCAGAACAAAAGTATCAAACCATCAACCTGTTTACAGCTTACCCTGAAAATGTCAGTCAACCCAGGGAACTCCCTGGGAAAAAGTAACAAACCTTGTAAGGTACAAAACCACCTGGAAGTTCTCCCAATAGCCCTATGCAAGTTGTTTCTCTAAAGAACTAGCTAGGGCAAAGGAACAATTCCTCAGGACTTAGAGGGAACATCTCCCAAGTTGTTTTTCCAAAGAACCAAGGCAAAAAGTCACCTAAAGGAACTCACTGCACCACACCCTATTTGTCTTCCTCCGAGAGGCTGGTAAAACTCTTAATAGAACCCAATCTCCACCTTCTCCCACCTGCACCTAAGCCATTGAATGTTGTGGGAGAAAAAAGGTCATGTCGTTTGACCAGTCTTACCTTAAATCCATGTCCACAAACCCAGAGCATTCAGGAATGGCTGGTAACCTTGCCGTAGTGTGTGTGCTCTCTGCTGCTCTTCAGGTTGGTGGGACACACCTGCCCCCGCCCCAGCTTCTCAGCCAACTCATTCTCAGTCAACTTCCTTATTTTCTCCATTAAATCTTGAAGCTGTTTTCTGAACTCATTTTCTTCTCCCTCACTATTACCTGGGCGAAAGGAGTAGCCCTTCCTCCTTTCAAAAGTCAAGTTCTCCATTCTACACTCTGGATTCTTTTTAAATTTGCAAAGCGTTGGTTCTTGTAATATTCTCTCTTTTCTCCTTCTTCAGTTACTCCTTCTCGACTGGATCATTCAAAGCATCTTCTATTATCACCCACCATAAAACAATATATACAAAGCTGACCCAACCCCCACACACATCCTTTCTAGGTACCACCCAACATCGCTGCTCCTTTTAGAGCCTAATACACCCATCAGTGCTAATTGCATTGCCTCCTCTTCTGCCCTACCTTCTACCCACTCCACTGCACAGAAACTGCTCGTTAGCACCAAGGCCACTCAGATCACCATGGCAGTGAACACCTATCCACTCTTCGCTCACTCACCAGCACTCACCACATGTGGTCATGCTCTCTTTCTGGAAACATCTCCTACCTACCTCTACCTCACCCTGCTGGTACACTTTGCTCCTCACTTACTGATCTGGCTCAGTCTCCTTTCCTCATTTCTACATATGGGAATGGCCCAGGGTGGGTTCTAGATCCTTTGTGGCTGTCTACACTTCCCCTCAGGAATATCACCCAGTCCCCCATGGCTCTAAATACCATCTCTAGGCTAATGACTTGCAACTTTATATTTACAATCCAGATCTCTCCCCTGATTGCCAGATTCATACCCTTTGGGGCCTATTAAACATCTCCACTTGGACAGGCATCTCAAGATTAGTATTTCCAAAAGGAACACGGAACACTTGATTCTCTCTCATGCCCACAACCAGCTCCTCCACCTGTCTCCCACCGTTTTTCTTCCCTTTCCTCTATCCAAACATCTGACCCATCACTAGGTTCCATGAGCTCCACCTCCCGCCTCTGCGGTATGTTCTCGTCTGTCAGTCTCTCCATCCCACAGTCACCACCTAGTGCAAAACTCCACACAGTCACTACCTTACTGGATCCTCAACTTCCAACTCTGCCCTCTCCTGGTTATTCTCACCCAGCATCTGGGTTGATAAACCTTTGTAAAGCTTTCATGAGGTGTAACTGGCATGTTATAAACTGCACATATTAAAAGTACAGTTAAATTGTAATAAATGTATCCACCTGTGAAACCATTACCACAATTTAAAAAAATTAATAAATAAATATAGCCACCACTCTTAAGTCCCCTCCTGGGTAGATACCTAGGAGTGGACTTGCTGGGTCACACAATAACTTTTTAAGAAAGTGCCAAACTGCTTTCAAAGCCATCGATCTGTTTTACATTCTCATCAGCAATAGATGAGGGTTATGATTACGTCATATACTTGGCAACAGTTATTATTTGTCTTTTTATTGTAACTAGTGAGTGTGAAGTGTGAAGTAGTAGCTTATTGTCATTTTGATCTGCATTTCTAATGATCTTGAACATCTTCACCTGTACTTACTGGCTGTCTGTACATCTTTTTTGTAGGAATATCTATCTATTCATATTCTTCACTCCAAATGTACACTTTAAACCAAACCCTACATTAGATTATTTCACGCTCTTTTCATTCTCGCCTTCTCCCCTCTTGTTCAGCACCTGGCATGAAACTGTAGCCACACTTTTCTCCGTTCTGTTACTCAAATAAGCAAAGTCCTTGCCCATATCAGAGCTTTTAAACTCGCTGTCACTCTGCCTGGAATGATCCTCCCCTGGCTCTTCCCGGCCTAGTTCATTCTTACCCTTCAAATCTAAAGTCAAATGTCACTTCCCAGGGTCCCTACCTAGGGAAGTCCCTTTCTCATTTACTCTCTAACATGCTACTTTATTTCCTTCACAGTACATTACAATTGGAAATTACATTGTTTGTTTGTAAACTCCTTGAAACCTGATATCTTAGAAGTCTTATCTGCATCTATAACCCCTTTGCAGTGCTTACAACAGTACCTGACACCTACCAAATTTTATAATATATATAATAAGTTGCTTCATATGCTAGGTTCACAATAGAGTAATGAGGACTATATCCAAAAAAAATTAGTGATCGGTCAAGGCCAAGTATAGAACTCAACTCTAAGCGCTTTGCATTTCTCTAATTCCTACTAATCACATTAGAACTTTGAACATTGATTATTTTTATGGTGTTTTCTATGACTGCTGGATCTAAACTGCTCGCCTTGTAGTTAGCAGCTCAATGCTTAGTCCACAGTGCCACCAGGGCTCCTTATGAAAGCCGAATCATACTTCCTGTTGCATTTATCACTCAGATTACTAAATTTAAGCAAAGCTGAGACCAATAAAAGTTCACCAAGTCATGAATTCTACCAAACATTAAGGGAAAAGCTGCCACCAATTCTACTCAAATTACTTCAGAAGATAGAGGAGGATGGAAAACTTCCTAATACATTTTATGAAGCAAGCATAACCCTCATACCAAAACCAAGGAAGGACGTTACTAAGAAAGAAAACTATAGACCAATATTCCTCATGAACACAGATGCAAAAATTCTCAACAAAATATTAGCCAACAGAATTCAACAACACATCAAAAAGATAATACATCATGACCAAGTGGGATTCATATCAGGGATGCAAGGATGGTTCAACATTAGGAAAACGATCAATGTTATCCACCATATAAATAAGAAAAAAGAAAAGAACCACATGATCATATCGATTGATGCAGAAAAGGCATTTGACAAAATCCAACATCCATTCATGAT
>NW_006409074.1:155136-157079 GCF_000296735.1 Chrysochloris asiatica
TGCCTACTACTGTAAAACAGACATTAAGTGGGAAAGATAGGAATATCAGGAAATAAGGTTAACAGCAATCTTGTAAGCCTGTCTTCAGTTTAAAACTGATTGGACTACCTAAAAGGGGTACTAGAATTTGTCCAAGAAAATAGGTTTCTTGTTAAGCCTTTGTGGAGTATGGAGCCTTAGGTGGAATCCTGAGCCCCACCTAGAACTTTCTGGTGAGGGACGTTCCCACTTGAAAGGACATGCAAACCAACCGGTAGCAGCAAGAGTAACAGCAGATATTTCTTGAAAGATAGCAGACTGTTTGGCTGTTAGACAATCAAGCAAGCTGTTCACCTAGGATCCATCAAGACAAGACAAGTTGCCCATCAAGGTAAATCCCCTTCCAAGACTGAAACTCAAAGGGAACACCTGAGCAAACTTGTAAGCTCACTGGTGATTGCCCTGGTTCATTCTGGTAGCGTAGTGGTTACGAATCGGGCTGCTAATCTCATGGTCAGCAGTTCGAAACTACCAGCTGTTCTGCAGGAGAAAGATGAGGCTTTCTGTTCCCATAAAGATTTACAGCCTCAGAACCCCTGTATAGGGACGCTATGAGTTGGAACCAATTCTCAGCACATAACAACAACAACTTGGGCGTGGAAGTGGGGGAAAGGCAGCAATGAAGACATGGGCTGAGTTTGACCATGTTCCATAGATTTGTTGCCCTTGAGATAAGAGAGAGAAGAGGAAGGACTGGTTGGTCTGAAGTTTAGGGAGACCTGTGAACACCCAAACCCATGGACACTGACCTAACCACTTGGGGCTAGCAGTGAGAGTGAAGGGGCCAGCTGTTCTGAAGTGGGGGAGGCATGCAAGAGTCCCCAAACTTGCAGATGGCATCCATTTGACCTAGCTTGGATGGCTAACTAATCAGAACTCAACCAGAGGAAGATAAAGAAGTTTGATATAGGAAGTAATCATCAATTGCTACAATTTGATGAAGTGAAATTTTGCTTATGGATGTAATTGTTCAAAATGCTAACTGAGGGGGAAGGATTCTTCATATCAAAGATCAAACCCATCCTCTCAGTACAGAGGGTTCATAGGGACAGGCTACTTAAGACACTGGCTACCAAAACTGGGAGGCTATAAAGGCATGAAGTGACTGGCTTACAAGCTTTCAAGAGTGTACTTGGTTTCAGAACGAGGGGGCAGGGTTGACTCCCCACTGAATAGCTTTCCTCTTGTCTGGATGGGTCTGGTCAAAGGGGATGGAGAGGATACGGATAGGATTCTTTTGATTCAGTAGTAACTGTTATCATGACTAATTGTGATTGTCACAACTGTAAATGTAGAAGACGTGAAACCTCATCTTTCATTCCAGGAACAGAGGACCCTAGCACCAGCAAGAGGGAAAAGCAGGAGCGGAGCTTGGGATCCTAACCAGAAAAGTAGCCACAGCAGAGATGATGGCAGAGAGAGAGACAGCAGTTGAGGACTCTAAACCCATGGAATAAGAAAGGGCTGGCTTGCAAAATGTGCCCTTTGGACATTTTAAATGAATATATATTTTCTGTGTGTTTTTTGTGCATTAAAAAAAGGGCAGGGGATAGAGACAAATACTGGTGCATGCATGAAGGGGATTACAATGAAACAAAATACAATTGTTGAGTGTAAAACCAATGATCTGCCCTATAAACTGTCACTCACTTCACAATAAACTCTTTAAAAAAAAATAGTATAGTCACTTTGGAAAACAGTTTGGTAGTTCCTTAAAATTCTACTTCATGATCCAGCCACTTTCTCCTAAGCATCTACCTAATACAAATGAAAACATGCATCCACTTGAAAGCTCATAAATAAATGTTCATAGCAGCATTATTCCAAACAGCTAAAAAAATAGAAACATCCAAATGTCCATCAATTTATAAATGAATAAACAAAATATGGTCTATCCATACAAC
>NW_006409074.1:157751-161358 GCF_000296735.1 Chrysochloris asiatica
ATTAGGCAAATCTGCTGCACAATACAACAGAATACTAAACCACAAATAGGAATGAAGTACTGATACATTCGACAACACTGCTGAATCTCAAAAAAACAACAAAAAAAAGCTAAGTGAAAAAAGTCAGTCACAAAATAACTTGTCATATTTCCATTTATACAAAATGTCAAAAATTAGGCAAATCTATAGAGACAGACTATAAACAGTTACAAGGAGTTACAGAAGGATAGAAATGGGGAGTGACTGCAAAAGGGTACAGGATTTCTTTTGAGGGTTATAAAAGTGTTCTGAAATTATGGTGGTTAAACAACTTTGTGACTATACAAAAATCTACTGGACTGTATGCTTTAAATTGATAAATTTTAAGTTATACCTCAATAAAACTGTTTTTAAAAAATGTTATCAGGAAGTACAGCATCTGAAATTTTAGTCGACTGTGTGTACTAGTTACTGTGAGTGGGAGCTTCTTCCATAGGACCACTCATTCTACTACAACAAAAGTATCTCAAACAATATCCCTTTTCCATCATAATTCCTAAATTGTTGTTAAATGTCATCGAGTCAGTTCCAACCCATAGTGACCCTGTATAGAGTTTCCGAGGAGCAGCTGATGAGCTTAGGTTTCCATTACACCTTTTTATACTCCTTGTCCTTTTTCTTGCCCCCAACCCTCTACAGTGATCTCAATTTGCAATCATATTCACTCACGTGATCTTTGCTTAATGGCTGCTCCCTCGCTGGATTTGTATGCTAGATGAGGGCAAGGACTAGAGTTTGTTCACTTCTGTATCAACAGTGCCTAGCAGTGTCTAACAAAGTCAGTTCTTAAATATTTGTGGAATAAATTAACAATAAACACTCAGGAAACCAGGTCAAATAATTAGATATTTTCTCTAGTGGAGCAAAACATCTAATAGTCTACACCGGAAATGTATTTTCTTCATTAGGAGTTTACTTGGGGCCACGGTTAAGGAACAAGCATGACTCAGGTGCAGGAGAGTAGGAAGGGAGGAGTGCTAACGCCAGAAGTAGGTGCAGACATAGGCAATTATCCTCAGCATACAAACTTACTTTTCTAGGTTGGCCATTTGCTTAACCGCTTCCACTGCCCCAGGCAGAGGCTCAAGTTCTAAAAAGAAATTCTTGGACTCCCATATGCTGATCGCCTTTTCCTGGGGGGATAAGAGAAGCAGGTTACTTCCAGGATCCTCAGTAGTTCCGTGACTTCACCTCAGAAAGGATATCAAGGCTGGCAGCTGTGGTTGAGAAGAGTAGGGCCTCCACATTCCCCACATCCGCAAGGACATCTCTTCTGTGGAAGGGCAGTGTATGAGTCTACAGATGTGCAAGCCCCTCTTCAGGGCAGACTTTCATTCTATTCAGCAGACTGAGGAGCAAAGGTGTTGGGAGCTGTGGACTGCCACGCCAGCTCTGACCTCTCCCCATGTCCATGGGGCCATCATGAAGAGCCACCATATACTAGCTAGGCATACTGCTCAGGGCCCCAGGCACTACTTTTAGAGCTAGAGGAACTTCGAGATAAGGGGTAAGCAGGCTCAGATGGGGATAAGGCTACTAGGCCTCATATCCACCAGAACACTGCCTTAATCTGTTTTGTGTACTGGGTGCCATAAGTACATTTTTTAAGGGTTCTGTTGTTTTTGAAATTTGAAAGCCAAAAAATCCAGACTCTTTATTTTACGTACAAGAAAACCAAGGTGCAGAATGACAGAAGGGTTTACCTACGGTCAGACAGCAAGACAGTGTTCAAGCTGGGAGTGGAGCCCATCTCCTGACTCCCCCCTTATGGATGGATCAAATTTTCAGTATGCCACACCTCTCTAGGGCCAGGACATGGAGAAAGTAGTGAGAGAAGGCAGGTTAAGTCTCAGCCTCTGAAAAGGAGAAACCTCAATCTCCCCATGTGGTTAGGAAGTGCCTATGCTGGGGCAAATACAAGGACAACTACCTGCAACCATGTGCATACGAGGGCAAGTACACTCAGAGATCACAGCTGCCAATGCTCTGTGAGCTACAAAGTGTTAAGAAAATGAATGCTTGCCTCTAATATACAAGGGAACTTTAAAATGTTCTTGGAAAACATTTCCAGTATCTTTTCATTCTGTTTGCCCAGATTATGTTCTCTCTCATTTGACTGGCCCAACCCACAAGTAGCAAGGATTACAGTCCCAGATCATAGATTAGAAAATGAAGACTTGGAAGATATTTCAAGACTAGTGGTGAGTGATAACAGAGTTCTTGTGTGGCACTATAGGATAAGCTCTGGACTGCTAACCACAAGGTCAGCAATTCAAACCCACCAGCCACTCCTCAGAAATCCTATACAGGGTCACTAACGGGACATCACTTATCAACAACAGTGGTGACACTGTCAGAACTTGAACTCAGGTCTCTGATTCACACACAGAGACAAGACAGAATGATGGGGAGAACACTTAACTTGTTGTTAGTGGTCAGTGCCATCAAGTCGGTTCCGACCCATAGCAACCTGTAAGGGTTTCCGAGGAGAAGCTGGTGAGCTTGAATTGCCGACCTTGCAGTTCAAACGGCTTGACTTTGCAGTCTGGTGCATTAACCCACAGTGCCACACGAGGACTCCACACTTAACTTTGTTGTTGTTATGTGCCGTGGAGTCGGTTCCAAGACTGATAGCGACCCTGTACAGGGTTTCCGAGGGTGTAAATCTTTACGGGAGCAGAACGCCTCATCTTTCTCCCGCGGGACAGCTGGTAGTTTTGAACTGCTGACCTTGTGGTTCGCAGCCCGATTCGTAACCACCATGCTACCAGAGACCTTAACTTAGAGAGACAGAAAGTCCTGGCCCTCCACTGTGTGGCCCCGGATCAATCACCAAACTTCAATGACTCTCACTCTCCTTACCTATAAAGTGAAAGTAGGAGTTGATATGTTCATACCTTCCTCCCAGGGTTGTTGGGAGGATATAGAGATAAAGCACGTAGCACTGAGTCTAGCACATAATGTCGCCTCCAGCCTCCCTTCTTTCCCAGCTTTGTTCTAGCCTCTACCTGCCACTGGTAGCGTAGTGGTTACAAATCGGGCTGCTAACCTCAAAGACAGCAGTTCTAACCTAAAGCTGTTCCACGGAAAAAGAGGTGGCTTTCTGCTCCCGTAAAGATTTACAGCCTCGGAAACCCTGTACAGGATCGCTGAGTTGGAACTGACTCCACGGCACATAACCTCCACCACCTGCCACTAACTTGCTCTGAAAATTGAGCCAAGCATTTCCCTTCTCCTGGCTATTACCTTAACTGCTCTAACAGTTGAAAGTTCTGCCTTGCTTACCTCGCAGAGCGCCCTGGAAATCAAAGGAAACACAGAGCAGTACTTTATAAAGTAGAAATGCCAGTATATGTAAGCTGCTGGACTTTGAGGGTTTGCTTGTGGTTATTTTTAACCACTGATCCTGGGCCAACTCAGACACAACTCAGGGATTTCCTGCTGTGAACTGTTATGAGGCCTATCTCTTAATCTATTTAAAGTTTCCTATAAGGAGCTCTGGTAGCGCAGTGGTAACAAATCGGGCTGCGAACCTTAAGGTCAGCGGTTCGAAACTACCAGTCGCTCC
>NW_006409074.1:161478-166693 GCF_000296735.1 Chrysochloris asiatica
GCTATGGGTCGGAACCGACTCAACGGCACTTAACAACAACAACAATAACGTTCCCGTTGTGCCACAAGTAGCCTGACCCTCTCCCAAGCCACAAACACTCAGCTGTTAGAACCTACCAGTGGTGCCGCAGAAAGACAGATGTGTTAGGACCGACCTGCAGCTCTGCAGAAGACAGATGTGGCAGTCTGCTACCACAGCCCTGCATAGCCAATGTGTAGTTCTACTCTGTCCTATAGGGTCATTATGAGCCTGGAGGAATTAACAGGCTGTCCTTCAATGTTATCACTGTCTATAAATGAACACACAAGCACACACAACACTAAGGCTGCAGACATTAGCAGAGCATTTTCTCCTGTGTGAAGTTACTAAGTAGCCATTAGGACTAGAAGTCAGCACATGAGGCTGAAAGTCCCTCCTGACATTCGTGAAGAGAAACAGCACTCAGTTCTCCTTTTTCATACCTATCCCTAAACAAGCTACGTGACTGTAAAAGCCATTGCCAAGGTGCGCTTTTTAGGTGAAAAGAAATGTGCTTGTTGAGGACAGCAGGGCCAGAGGACAAGACTTTGAGATGAGGAGGGCTATATGTTTGCGAGAGCTGGGTCTGCCCCTTAATAGCTGTGTGACTTTGGGCAAATTATTTATTCTCTCCAAGCCTCAATTTCCTCCTTGCAAAATGGAGACCACAGAAATGTCTACACCACAGAAGAATTAACAGCGAACCTGTGGTCACAAAATGAACTCTAATACTATTACCATCATCACCACCACCAATCCTCTGACCATTCCAGAAATGCCAGGAAACACTCATCCTCTTTACAAGATATCCAGAAAGTCACCTGACCTTGCTGGGCGTCAAATGTATACCTATGGAGGTCACAAAAAGAGACCTCAAAAGAAGGCTGAAGAGTCCCATCAATGGCATGGGAGGCACAGTCACTGTATGTCATCACAAAAACATAACAAAATGCCAGTGGTAACCAGAGGAAGACTTGGGCTCCACCTTTTCCTCTCCTGCGTTTGTAAAGAGCTGTAGTGCAGGACAAGCACTGGACTGCTAACTGCCAGGTCTGTGGTTTAAATCCCCCAGCCGCTCCTCAGAAACGCTATGCAGGGTCTCTGTGAGTTGTAACTGACTCCACGGCACTTGACAATTTTGTAAAGCAGAGCCATGGTGAAGCAGTAATTAAAGCGCTCAGTCGGAAGTTTGGTAGTTCGAACCCACCAGCTGCTCCTGCAAAGACTACAGCGTTAGAAACCCCAAGGAGCAGTCCTGCTCTGCCCTGCGCGGTTGCTGTGCGTCGGGACCGGGACTGGGTTTGGGGTATTTGTAAAAGCCGTCTGAACAGTGAGCATCAGCAGGGTCACCCAAGGTCACCGGAAGCCTCAGTCTCCCCGCTCCGCTGCCGGGTTCCATATCCTCGCTCTCCGGGCTCCCCCGGACCTCAGCCGCACCCCCAGCTCCGCGGCCCCCACCCGGCTCCCGGGAAGTGCTCACGCGCAGCTCGGGCCGCAGCCGAGCGTACTGCTCCGACAGCCAGAAGCCGCGCCTGTCCTCCAGCGGGATGAAGGGCTGCTCAGGGTAGCGCGCACGGAACTTCCGGAGGAAACCGCCCTCGAAGTCGGCCAGCACGCCGTCCATGTCCACGAGCACCCGCAGGGCGCGGCCGCCCGCCCCGCACGACGCCGGCAGCCGCATGCTCGGGGCCCCACCGGGCCGCCGCAAACACCTGCCGCCCAGCCGTATCATGGTCCCGCAGACACGTTCGCCGCGGGCGCCGGAGCCCGACCCGTGGGCAGGCCACATGGGAGGAGAAGCCCACCGGCCGGCGCCCCACAGGCAGGCCCTATACCAGAGCGAGGCTGTGAGGCACGCTCCCTCACAGCAGTGTGGGCGCACGGACGCGCGCTTAAAAGCGCAGGCGCGAGGCAGAGGCGGGTCCGGGGCGGGGCCTCAAGGACCTCCCGGCGTTGTCCCAGCCTCTCCCTGGGACTCGTTCTGGGCCCATTTTGTTGCTGTGGGTGTGCAAGACCCGTGGGCCCCGCAGCGCTGGCTTGTGTCATGCATTGTGTTCGGAGTCTGGACTTAGGCATAGGGGGTACTGTGGTGAGCAAATAGCCGAGGTTCCGACTGTCCTGTAACTTCCGTTTGGGAGGGGGAGCCAGACAGAAGCAAACACACCTACAAAATAAGCAAAATAATTACATAGAAGGAGTATGAAGTGACAATTGTATGAAGGGACCGAAACGGGCCGGCATACACTTTGAGGGCGTCTATATGGTGACGAACATCCGTGGAAAGGTTGATTTTGGCAATACATCATGATGCGTTAATAAACATTTTATTTCCAAATAAGCATATGAATAAATATGGTATGGACACCTGTCAACCATGAAAATGGTACAGGATCTGGCCACTTTTCCTTCTGTTAAACATAAGGTAGCCGTGGGTCTGAGTTGACTGGACACCTGTATAGAAGGAGCTCTAGTAGCGTAGTGGTTATGAATCGGGTTGCTAACCTCAGGGACAGCAGTTAGAAACTACCAGTTATTCTGCAGACAAACGATGAAGACTTACTGCTCCTGTAAAGATTTACAGCCTCAGAAACCCTGTATAGGGTCACAATGAGTCAGAACCGACTCCACGGTACATCACGACCACCAGTATACATTGCTTTATTTAAAAGTAACAATAATAATAAACAATAAAAGACAGGATGATGTGATGAAGTAGAGTTGGAGGGATTGGCAGGGTGTCATTCGGTTAGGTGGTTTGAAGGAAGGTGTCTTGGAAGATATGGCACTCAACAGAGCCCTAAATGGTGAGAAACACCACGCAGTGGGCATAGTGGTCCAGAGAACAGTGAGTTCATAGCCCAGGAGGGCGGAGTGAGCACTCAGGGCTGACAGAAATCTAGTGAGACCAAAATGCTCATTCCTGGTGGCCTAAAGATTAGGAATCGGCTACTACAAGGTCAGCAGTTAGAAATTACCAGCCATTCTGCAGGAGAACAATGAGGATTTTTGCTTCCGTAAAGATTTACAGCCTCGGAAATCCCATAGAGGGTCACTTTGAGTTAGAACCGACTCTACGGCACATAACCACCACCACCACCACCATCACCACCGTATTTATATGGCAACAACTGTTTGCTTTAGCAATGGATAGCAAGTGAAGAAAGTCCCCATCGTCTTAAAAAAGACATTTTCGGATCTTCCTGGAAGTATGGTTGTATAACCTGACGCCAGCGAGATTGGCAGGGGCCAGCAGGGAGGCAGCATGGGGGAAATATGTGGGCAGTGGTATCACATAAGTCCAATCCAGGCACATTACAGGGACAAGTGGACTCAAGGATAGGGACCAAATGGTTCATCCCTGCATCATGAATGAATGGAGATTCCTGTAATAAGTCTCAGCTTATTCTCTGACACCACCTAGCTAATATTTCCTACAGTGCTCCTCTACATCAATATTCTTTCCCTAAATGCGTCGCTGTGTTATTCTCCACAATTTTACTATGAAAACTTTTCAAACATAGAAAACTTGAAAGAACTGTACAATGGAATATACACATGCGCACCACCTTCATTCTATAGTTAACATGTTGCTCTCTATTTGTTTTAGCACAATGCATTTATTTATTAATCTGTATCCATCTTATTATTTGAAGCTTTTCTAAGTAAGTTGCAAACATCAATACATTCCACCAATAGACACTTCCACCTACAGAGCATTACTGAATTCAATATTCTTTTTTTTTTTTAAATAAATGTTTTATTGTGAATTGTGTGATAGTCTACATGGGAGAACATTAGTTTTACATTCATTCTATCATCTATCGTTTCATTGGCATAGTTACCATCCCATCCGTGCATCCTCACCCAACCAAAGGGTGTACCCTGTAAGCCTGCACCCCCCCCACCACCACCACAGTCCTCAGTCCCTTTCCCTCTCCGGATCCCAAGTCCCCAGCCACACCATCTCTTGACGTCGTCTTCTCTACCTCCATCTCAGGCCTCACTGCATCTCTGGGTAGGATCCCGCTCTCCGCTTTTCTCCATTGATGGTACTAGGGTCCTCCGCTCCTAGACTGAAAAGTTAATCACTCCCCTCCTTGCTACAAAATGTCCACCTTTAGATTTCCAACCCTCACAATCAGTCCTGAGAACAATTATTCACTATTGCATCACAAGAGACCCATCTGTATTTCATTTCATCAGCCCTTCCTGGACAGGCTGGATACTATTCAGTGGAGACTCTACCTTCCTCCACGCCCTTTGGATCTAGGTTCCCTCTTGGAAGCTTGGAAGCCAGTCACTTCTTGCCTTTGTATCCCTCCCCCCATTTTGGCTAGCCAATGTCCAAGTTGCCCATCCCTGTCTACCCTTTGTGTGGAGGGGGTGGGAATAGTTCATGCAGCAGGGATTTGTTTCCTCTTTTGAGCTACTGCATTTATAGGTGTAGGTCATGTTTATTGAATTGTATCAGATGACGCTTTTTTCCTCTTCTTTCTTCTTAGGGTTGAGCTCTGTTTATCCAGTCATTGAAGCCAGGTCAAGTGGGTATCATCTGCAAGTATGGGTGTTCTTGCGTCTGTCCGCCCTCTGTTTTATCGGCTGGCTGCCCTGCTCTCCATTCTAGTCCTCTGTAGCTGTGTCATTGACTCTGAGCCCACGAGTCCCCAGGTCTTGCCTCGCTGTTGGCCGACCAGGTCTCCACCTGGGTTCACAGTAGTTTGCTGAACGATGTAGGGCTTAGCTTGCCACTTCATTGATGCTCTTTAGTCACTTCCCTTTCTGGGTGACGTGCATGGTTGCCAATCAAAGCATATATTTCCCTTGCGTCTTAGTCTTGGAAGAGAATTTGCACTGAGAGGACCCGACCACTTGCCTTGATGTCTCCTGGGCAGGCCACCTGCATGTTCTTGTGGTAACAGTCAGACTGCCCTTATTGTTTTGTATTTTTCCTGTAGGTCCTTCTTTCAAGAAGTATCTTCTGGTTTTCTAGCTGCTCCCGGCTGGTATGCTTGTCCTTTCAACTGGAAAATTTCCCGTCTCTGAAGGTCTGGATATGGTTCGGGCTTCCACCTATACTCCCATGTAATGCAGAGGCTCCTCAGGAAACCTCCTTCATTGGACACATTGTAGCCCCATTTTAGGTATTCCAATCAGTTATAGGCAGAAGATGGGCTTACAAGCTTTCTATGGTGATATT
>NW_006409074.1:172543-173891 GCF_000296735.1 Chrysochloris asiatica
CCTGGGTTTTGGTATTTTATAAGGTGTGATTGCAGCTTGGCTTGTGTAATATAGGGAGACAAAGAGTCCTCCAAAAGCAAAAGGGAGGCTGTGGTGCCCGATCAGGGAAGCGCCAGAAGTCCTGAATATATGCTTTTGATTATGTTGAGGAATTTCCCTTCAATTGTTGAGTGTTTTTATTAGGAATGGATATTGGATTTTGTCAAATGCCTTTTCTGCATCAATTGATATGATCATGTGGTTCTTTTCTTTTTTTCTTATTTATATGGTGGATGACATTGATCGTTTTTCTAATGTTGTACCATCCTTGCATCCCTTTTATGAAACCGACTTGATCATGATGCATTATTTTTTTGATGTGATGTTGAGTTCTGTTGGCTAGGATTTTGTTGAGGATGTTTGCGTCTATGTTCATGAGGGATATTGGTCTATAATTTTGTTTCTTAGTGATGTCCTTCCCCGGTTTTGGTATAAGGGTTATGCTTGCTTCATAGAAAGTATTAGGGAATTTTCCATCCTCTTCTATGTTCTGGAATAATTTGAGTAGAAATTGTGACAGTTCTTCTCTGAATGTTTGGTAGCACTCTGCCGTAAAGCCATCTGGGCCTGGGCTTTTGTTGGTTGGGAGTTTTTTGATGACCTGGTCAATTACTTCTTTTGTTATGGGTTTGTTCAAACTTTCTACTTCAGTCCAAGTAAGTTTAGGTAGGTCGTGTTTTTCTAGAAATGTATCTATCTCGTCCAAATTTTCAAATTTGTTGGAGTACAGCTCTTCGTAGTATTCTGTTATTATCTTTTTGATTTCATTTGGTTCTGTTGTGACTTCCCCTGTGTGATTTCTTATGTGATTGATTTGTGTCCTCTCCCTCTTTTCTTTAGTTAGTTTTGCCAATGGTTTGTCAATAATATTAATCTTTTCAAAGAAACAGCTTCTTGTCTTGTTGATTCTTTCTATAGTTTTTTGGTTTTCCATCTCATTTATTTCTGTTCTTATCTTTATTATTTCCCTTCTTTTGGTGACTGTAGGTTCCCTCTGCTGGTCTGCTTCTAATTGTTGAAGATGCTGTGTTAATGTGTTGATTTTGGCTCTTTCCACTTTTTAGATGTGTGCATTTATCACAATAAATTGTCCTCTCAGGACTGCTTCCACCATGTCCCAAAGATTTTGATATGTTGTGTTTTCATTCTCGTTTATTTCCAGAAACTTTGTGAATTCACATTTAATTTCTTCTTTTAACCAGTAGCTTTTCAGCAGGGTGTAGTTCAGTTTCCATGCCTTCGATTTTATTGATTTGGCCTTTTTATTGTTGATTTCTAGTTTTATGGCATTGTGGTCTGAGAAGATGCT
>NW_006409074.1:174035-175392 GCF_000296735.1 Chrysochloris asiatica
ACGTGCTCAATTCTGGAAAATGTTTCATACGCACTGGAGAAGAATGTGTATTGTGCCGTTGTTGGATAGAATGCTCTGTATATATCTATGAGGTCAAGTTGGTTGATTGTATTGTTAAGTTCCTCTGTAGCATTGTCGAGTTTCTTTCTGGTTGTTCTATCCCTTTTTGAGAGTGGTGTGTTGAAATCTACCACTATTATTGTGGATTTATCTATTTCCTTCTTCAATTCCATTAAGTTTTGCTTCGTGTATCTTGGTGCTCTTTCATTCGGCGTGTATATGTTTTTTATAGTTATGTCGTCTTGTTTGATTGACCCTTTGATCATGGATAGTGTCCTTCTTTGTCTCTTATGCTGGTTCTCATCTTAAAATTTACTTTGTCAGAGATTAAGATAGCAACTCCTGCGTGTCTAATGTTACAGTTGGCTTGGTAAATTTTCTTCCATCCTTTAACTTTTAGTCTGCTTTTGTCTTTGTATGTAAGATGTGTCTTTTGCAGGCAGCATATTGATGGATCTTGTTTTCTTATCCATTCTGCCACTCTTTGTCTCTTCACTGGTGCATTCAATCCATTGACATTCAATGTAATTATCAATAAGTACGAATTGTTTGCTATCATTATGTTACTTTTTTGGCAGTTCTGATCGTTCTTTGGTTCTGCTTTCTTTCTTGTGTTGGCTTTATGTCTTTTGAGTTGTTTTTGGTCAGTTTCCTCCTAGTTTCTTTGTTTGCTTGTTCTCCTTGGGAATTCGTTTTTATGATATGTTGTGGAGTATTAGCTTTCTTTGGGATTACCTTGTAGTCTACTAACTTTTCTCTGCATTTAGGATACTCCATTGTAATCTGTAATTTATCTGACATCCTCACCACCTGGGCTTCCATTGCTGCATTTGTCCCTTCTTTGACATTGATATATTTTTGGCCTTCAGTTGATCTCCCTGTTCTTTTGATTTTGTCATTGTAGTCTCGTCCTGTTCTGGACTCCGCCATCTGTTGGCTGTGTTCTAGGTGGTGTTGCCATACTTGTCAATCTCTGTTTGTTGTCTGTTCTTATTGGTTCTCTGTCCACAGAACTCCCTTTAGGATGTTTTGAAGTGCTGGGTTGGTTTTGATAAAATCTCTCGAATTCTGTTTATCCTGGAATGTTTTGATCAAACCATCATATTTGATTGATAGTTTCGTTGGATAGATGATTCTTGGCTGACAGTTTTTTTTTCTTGCAGAGCTTTGTATATGTCTCTCCATTGCCCTCTCACCTGCATGGTTTGTTCTGAATAGTCAGAGCTTAATCTTATTTGCTTGCCTTTATAGGTTATATTTCTCTTCTCCATGGCTGCTTTTAATATTCTTTCCTTGT
>NW_006409074.1:181154-181774 GCF_000296735.1 Chrysochloris asiatica
AGCCAGAACACAAGTAGATATATGCACAGCAATGTTCATCACAGCACTATTCATAATAGCAAAAAGATGGAGACAGCCTAAGTACCCATCAATGGAAGAATGGATAAACAAACTTTGGTACACACACACAATGAAAATACTATGATACCTTGAAAAATAATGCTAAAGCAGCAAAATACCTCATAACATGGATGAACCTTGAGGACATTATGTTGAGTGAAATTAATCAGTCACAAAAGGACAAAATTGCATAAGACCATTATTATAAAAGCTTAAGAAAAGATTTCCATACTGAAAAAATCCTTTGATGGTTATCAGGGGTGTGAGGGAGGGTACAGTAAGCACAGGTTAGGGGGAAGACACACAATAACTCAGGTGATGGGGAGGGCAATATACAAGGAGGGGGAGGGCAATACAAAAGAAGGGGAGTGTTGATGAACAAGGAATATAGGGGAAGACTTAGGGAGGTATCCATGGGCTACATGGGATAGAGGTAAATAGTATAGGTAAATGTTGTTGTTGTTGCACAGAGTAGACAGGGATGGGCAACTTGGACATTGGCTACCCAAAATGGGGGGTGGGGGGCTACAAAGGCAAGAAGTGACTGGCTTACAAGCTTT
>NW_006409074.1:182073-184043 GCF_000296735.1 Chrysochloris asiatica
TGATGCCTGAAATGGAGCCAGAGATGATGACGTGGAGCGATGGAGCAGCTGGAGACTTTAGATCCAGAGAGGGAGAGCAACTGTGTGCTGAAGACCTGGGGGGGAACGGGGAAGGATTGCAAGGAGGTGATTGTAACCATGGCAATGAGATGATATACGATAGAATGAATGTAAAACTAATGTTCTCCCATGTAAACTATCACATAATTCACAATAAAACATTAAAAAAAAAAGTTGTTGTTGTTATGTGCCGTGGAGTCGGTTCCGACTCTGTACAGGGTTTCCGAGGCTGTAAATCTTTGCAGGAGCAGAAAGCCTCATCTTTCTCCCACGAGACAGCTGGTAGTTTCAAACTGCTGAAACTTGTAGCCCGCAGCCCGATTCGTAACCACTATGCTACCAGAGCTCCTTTATATAGTATAGGTAAAATACACAACCTTGTAACAACTGGGATCTGTGATATGGGGATCCAGACATGGAATGGGAAAAGGATAGGATATAATGTTAAGGTGCTTGGGTGTCTTGTGGATGTTTGTTTCCCCTGTCCTCTACTATAAAATGGACACTTACGTGTGATAGATTAGAATCTTGGAAATTATGATTACAGAAAGCTTGTAATTCCATCTTCAGCCTATAACTGATTGGATTAACTAAAAGAGAATTAGAATTTGCCCAGGGAAACAGATTTCTTCTTAAGCCTTGTTGAAGTATGGGGTCTTAGATGGACTAATGAGCCCCTCCCAGTGCCTTCTGAGGTGGCACATTCCCACTTGAAAAGGCATGCAGACCAACTCAGAATGACTGGAAGAACAGAAGATATTTCTTGAAAGAAAGACCAGAAGAAAAAAAGAAACTGTCTGTTAGAATACCAAGAAAGCTGTATGCCTTGGAGTCATCAAGGCAAGAAAAGTCAACCCATCTAACACTGAAGCTTACAGGGAACACATGAGCTGTCTTCTATGATTGCTGGTGACTGTCCTGGTGTACTTGTGAATGGATGTGGAGGAAATGCAGCAATGAAGACATGGGTTGAGTTTGGCCATTTTCCATAGTTGACTTTGAGATGAGAAAAAGAAGAGGAAGGGCTGGCTGGTCTGATGTTTTGGGAGGCATGTGAACTCCCAAACCCATGGACACTGACCTAGCCACTGGGGTCTACACCTAAGAGGGAATAGACCAGCTGTTCTGAAGTGGGGGAAAGTGTGCAAGAACTCCCAAACTTGCAGAGAGTACACAGTTGACATAGCTTGGATAGCTAGCTGCCAAAATTCTACCAGGTAAAGAAAAGAAGTTTGATAGGAAGTGTACATTGCTACAATTTGAAGAACTGGACTTTTGCTTATGGAAGTAGTTGCTCAAAATTCCAGCCAAAAACGGAAAGACTCCTCATATCATGAATCAAGCTTGTCTCCTCAGTCCACTGGGTTGATAGGTACAGGCAACTTAGACATTGGCTGTCAAAAATGGGGGGCTATAAAGGTATGAAGTGGCTGGCTTTCAAGCTTTCATGAGAGTGCTTAGTTTCAGAATGAGGTGGGTAAGGCAGAATCCCCACTGCATAGTTTTCTTCTTTTCCAAATGGGTCTGGTGAAAAGGGTTGGGGGCAGGTGGGGATAGGATTTACAATTCAATTGTATATAATTGTTACCAGGACTAATTGTGATTGTCACAACTGTAAGTGCACAAGATGTGTAACTAAAAGTGGGGAGTAGTTAATTATTCACTTCAGGAACAGAGGACCCTAGGATCAGCTGGAGTGAAGAGCATGCATGAAATGTGGGATCCTAGCCAGAAAAGCCATAGCAGAGATGGCAGAAAAGGCGGTGGGACAGAGAGGTATAATAGCTGAGGACTATAGGCCCATGGAATGAGAAAAGCTGTGTGTTTGCCAGTAGGAGGCTGACTTGCAAAGCGTGCCCTTTGGACATTTAAAGGAATATGCATTTTCTGTTTTGTATGTGCACATCAAA
>NW_006409074.1:184143-190732 GCF_000296735.1 Chrysochloris asiatica
CAGGTTTTGAATTATTTCCAATGCTGTGTCAATCCTATTTGATTGTTCCTGGAGAATTATTTTTACTTCTTCCTTATTTTCCTTGACCCCTTTTCGGATTATTTGAATTTGTTTCCATATCATTCTTCTGAATTCCCTCTCAGGCATATCCAAAACCCGCTCCTCCTCCTCCTCTATAAAGCCTTTGTCTGTCTCCAGTTCATTTGTGTCAGCTCCCCTCTTCTGTTTTTGGATATGCTTCGATAAAGTTGATTGTTTCTTATTGGTCATGGTTATTGTATTATAATTATTATTAAAATGATCAGGAGATGGGCTTCCCTTTTTGTTTGTAATGCATAGCAGATGTTGTTGGGTCTTGTCTAAGTTGTGGGGTATTATGTTGTAGCTTGTCTATATGGCCACAATTGCTGCTTCTTCTTATGGGACATAGGGAAGATAAGTTCCCTCCTCCAGGAGGGATGTGTAATCAAAAGGACTAAAAGCAGAAGTAATATAAAGGCATGGACAGAAATCACCACATTGGAGCAGATATGTGGCTTTGACTAACTTTTTCTGTTCCCTGTCCCGCCAGAACTGCCAACGGAGGATCCCCGCAGCTAGCTAGGAGTGGGGGCAGGGGGCTTAGATGCAGCTACAGATGGGGAATGGTGGATGATGTCAAAAAGCCACCGCTGACTTTCTCACACTCTCCGTGCATGGGTGAACTGTACCTGGCAGATTTTTATTGGGATGTCAAGCCAGGACAGGGAGACTTGGGGCGGGGGAAGCTATGTCGCCTCTTGCTCTTCTTCCTATCCCTCCCCCGCCCCCTGGAGACACCGCTTTCCAAACTGGCCGGCCTTGGCCCCGCCCTCTAAACTCTACAGTCGCAGGAGCGACCCATGGTCCCGCAGGTAAGAGTCCCAAAATATGCGCACTTCCTTATCCTTATTAGCGCGATTTCTCAAAAATGGGAGTTCAGGATACTTTATGATAGTTTAAAATCCGTGGAACTGGTACACGAACATTTCCTTTGTGAGATCCCACTGTTTTTCCCGGGAGCCTGTCCCTACCTTACTTCCCTGGCTGTCCTGCCGTACTGGAAGCCCTGAATTCAATATTCTTAAGGGTAAAATTTACAAATGAAATATTTTGCCAATAGATTAATTTTGAGAGATGCATTCAACTGTGTAACTCACATATCTACCAGGATGTGTTGTTGTTAAGTGCTGTTGAGTCAGTTCTAACCCATAGCGACCCTGTGTAGGGTTTCTAAGGAGCGACTGGCGAACTTGAACCATCAACCTTGTAGTTCAAACAGCTTTGCAGTCTGACTCATTAACCCACAGTGCCACACCAGGACACCAGGATGTAGACCAGTGTTATTCAATAGAACTTTCTTCAGTGATGGAAAGCATTGGAAGTATCCAATATGATAGCTCCTAGCCATATGAAGGAGTCTTGGTGTGGCACTTTTGGTTAATGTGCTGGACTGCAAGGTCGGTTTGAACCACAAGGTAAGTGGTTCAAGTTCACCAGCTGCTCCATATATAAAGTCACTATGAGTCGGAACTGACTCAACAGTACTTAACAACAACAAGCCATATAAAAGGAGCCATGACTATTGAGAACTTGAAATGTCCCTACTGAAACTGAGAAACTAAATATTTTATTTTATTTTAAATAATTTAAATTTAAATTACCTATGTGACTGTGACTAGTGGTCAACATAACGAATAGAGCAGGTAAAGAAACAACCTACAAATTATCTCTTTTCCTTTTCTAGTCAGTCCCTGAAACATCAATTAAGGGCTAGCCACAGGGGCATTAGGCATTGCAATGAGTGCCCAATTTATTATGCGTCAAATTTTTATTTTATTAAAATTTTATCAAAACAAACTAAATATCAAATAGATAACAACTTTATATAGGCACAGTAGCCAAAGTAAGGTGAATCAAACTCTGCTATTTTAATCTTGCATGAAAATTTCATCATTGCTCTAGAATGACTCCAGACAACTTAGGAGACTCTATCTGCAGTAGAAGCCCCCCCCACCAAGGCAGCCTAAAGGTCACTCAGGCAGACATCGGAGTATTGCTGGAAGCCTCAATTGACAAGAGACCTCATGCTCCAACATCCACCTTAATTGTTACATCCAACCCAGGAGGAAATTTTGAAATCAATTATCTTTAATAAAATTTTGGATCAAAATTTCTGATCATAATGTTATCATGATCAGAGAACAATTTAACCAAATTTAACCAAATGCATACTCTCAAACACAATGACAATTTTTTAAATGACCAGACACAAATGAATTAAATAAGTACTGAATAAAATTTGAATTAATTATTTAAGACAATAATTGTTCATACATTAATGGTGGAAGTTTATTTGTTGCAATTAGATCCCTAAATAGTTTGATTTATGAAAATGTAAATATTCCTCTAGAAAATTTAAAATATATAAAAACAAATCATCTATATAGTATCAAGTTTGTGGGTCACTCTAAGAAATTTCACTTACTACCAGTGACAGTTGGTAGTTGTGAAAGACTTTTTAGTAAATTAAAACTAACCAGGGATCATGGTGGAGCTGTGGGATAAGCACAGACCTGTGAGCCCCAAGGTAGGAGGTTTGAGCCTCTCACCTGCCACTCCATGGGAGAACGTTGAGGCTTTCTTCTCCTGCCAAGATTTACAGCCTCAGACTCCCTATACAGGGTCACTATGCTTCAGAACGCAACTCAACAGCACTTAAGAACAACAACAAAATGTACCACAATTTATCTAAGATCAAATAGGACAAATCACATGAGTTCTCTTGCAGTTTTACCAACTGAAAACAGTGCAGTATAAAAAATAGATATTGAAAATCTAGATTTTGAAGGAAAAAAATTTTTTTTCAGGACATTTTCTTTTTGAATTTCTAAATACAAATTCCTTAAACAATTGTACATCTTGTATTTTGTTTTTTCATGATCATGGAGACCTGGGGTGGCGCTGTGGGTTAATGCACTGGACTGCTTGGTTGGTTTGAACCTCAGGGTTGGCAGTTTAAACTCACCACCACTCCTCAGAAACCTTATACAGGGTTGCTATGAGTCGGAACCAACTTGAAGGCACTTAGCAACAACAACAACAAAAATATTGTCTTTTTTTATATGTTCAGTTATAACCAGGTATTGTGCTATAGGATAAGCACTGGACTGACTGCTAACCATAAGCTCAGTGGTTCAAACCCATCAGTTACACCTCAGAAACCCTATACAAGGTTGCGAAGAGGTAGAACTGACTGGATGGCACTTAACAACAACACATATATGTTTAAGATTTGTATGAAACTGAAACTTTTTTCAAAATTGATTGCACCATTCGCAACATATCATATATATATATATATACATAAGTATTTATTATAAATTGAGTGATCATTTACATGGGAGAACATCAGTTTTACAATGATTACAATCTCCTCCATGCATCATTAGTCAACAGTATTTACTTCTACTCCCTCTGGGGTTATTTGTTTTTGGGGTTGGGGGAAAGTACACAAAAACAGTAATATGTAATCATTTAAACAACCAAAGGCCATATTCTGTAAGCCTGCCTCCTGGCCACCAGCACAGTCTTTCTCTTTCCATGAATCTAGAGTCCTCAGCTGCTCTACATCTCCATGTCCTCATCTCTGCCTCCATCTCTGCTGCTTCTCTGGAGATGGTCCCACATCCCACTCATGCTTTCTCCCTTGGTGGTCCTAGGGTCCTTTGTTCCTGGATGTAAGATTAACTACTCCCCATTTTTGTTATAAAACTTCTACTTTCACAGTTGTGACAGTCGCAATTAGTCATAATAACAATCATCCGCTATTGAATTATACGATTCTTATCACCATCTCTTTTCACCAGACCCATCTAGACAAGCTGAAACTATTCAATGGGAATTCTACCTTCCCCGGCACACTCTGAAACTAAACTTCCTCTTGAAAACTCCATTTGTAATGTATCTTCTCCAATATTTTTGGTGGTGTCCATCTTTTTTATTTTAACCATTCTCGTGAATGAATAGCCACATCTCACTGGGTTTTACTTTGCATACCTTATCATTTTGTTTTCTACTCATTTCTAAAATTTTTGTCTTTATTGTTTGCTTGTGTTGTTGTTAGGTGTCACCAAGTCAGCCCTGACTTACAGTGACTCTGTGCACAACAGAAACACTGTCTAGTCCTGCACCCTCCTTACAATTGTTGTTATGTTTCAGCCCATTGTTGCAGTCTCTGTATCAATATATCCTGTTGAGGGTCTCCCTCTTTTTTGCTGACCCTCTATTTCACCAAGCACGATGTCCTTTTCTGGGGATTGATGCCTCTTGATAACATACCCAGTGTATATGAGGCCGTCCTCACTTCTAAGGAGGATTCTAGCTGTACTTCTAAGATTGGCTTCTTCTTCTGGAAGTTCATATGTCTTAGGCAGGTCTTCTGGAGAAACAAAGCCAGTGACATTCTTGGTGGTGGTTGTGAGCTGTGGAGTCAGTTTCGACTCATAGCAATTCTGTATAGGGTTTCTGAGGCTATAAATCTTTAGAGGAGCAGAAATCCTCATCTTTCTCCTGTGGAGTGGCTGGTAATTTCAAGCTGCTGACCTCGAGGTTAGCAGCCAAACTCGTAACCACTACACTACCAGAGCTCTTTGTTGTTGTTAAGTGTTGTCGAGTCGATTCTGACCCATAGGGTTTCCAAGAAGCAGTTGGTGAGCTTGAACCACTGAACTTGCAGTTCAAACGACTTTGCAGTCTGACACATTAGCCTACAGCACCACACCAGCAGAGCTCCTTAGTAAAACTCATATGTATATATATATATAGAGAGAGAGAGAGAGCTCTGGTAGCGTAGTGGTTACGAATCGGGCTGCGAACCTTAAGGTCAGCGGTTCGAAACTACCAGCCGCTCCACGGGAGAAAGATGAGGCTTTCTACTCCCGTAAAGATTTACACCCTCGGAAACCCTGTACAGGGTCGCTATGGGTCGGACCCGACTCGATGGCACTTAACAACAACAACAATATATATATATATATATATATAAAGAGGAGTTTATATCAAGGAAATGGCTCACAATCATGAAGTCCCGAGTTCCCAGTGGAAAAAAGCAAGCTTTTCCTGTGTGTTCATTATCTTGGGACCATGCCACACCTCCAAGGAAACATTCTTTCAATTGATTGACTGCTCATAGCCAATCATCATACAGTTAACTATACCTGCATTAGGTTTCACCATGGGAATAACTGCATCTTAACTGCCAAATCACTGTGAATCCTGGACCAGTAATTTTGACACAAAACTTTAACTATCACACCATGGTACTGTCAATATTGTTGGCAAACACTAATTCAAATGCATCAATTCTTCTCCAATATTCTTAATTCATTTCACATGCATAGGACGCAATTGGAAAATACAATGGTTTGAGTCAGGCACATCTTAGTCCTCAAAGTAAAATCATTGCTCTTGAACAATTTAAAGAGGTCTTTTGCAGCAGATTTGCTTAATGAAATAAATCATTTGAATTCTTGACTGCTATTTACATAAACATTGATTGTGACTCCAAGTAAAAGAAAATCCTTCATAACTTCAATCTTCTCTCCGTTTATCATGATGTTATAAAACCAAATGGCCACCATTGTTCTGTCAGTTTGTTGTACTGTGGTGGCTTGTGAGTTGCTGTGATTCTGAAAGCTATGTCACTGGTATTTTAAATAACCAGCAGGATCACTCATGGTGGACAGGTTTCAGATAAGCTTCCAGACAAAGACAGACTAGGAAGAAAGAGTGACGAACTACTTCCGAATCTTTAGTCACTGAAAACCTTATGAATAGCAGAAAAACCCTGTCAAGAGTTTTGCTGAAGGTAATATACAGAAATGGCTACACATTCATAGAGAACTTCCAGAGGTTCAAGCCAGATTCAGAAGAGGCTGTGGAATGAGGTATGTCATTGCTGATGTCTGACGGATCTTGGCTGAAAGTAGAGAATATCAGAAAGATGCTTACTTGTGCTTTATTGACTATGCAAAGGCTTTCGACTGTGTGGATCAAGACAAGCAATGGACAACATTGCGAAGTATGAGTATTCCAGAACACTTAATTGTGCTCATGAGGAATCTGTACCTGGACCAAGAAGCAGTTGTTCAACCAGAATATTGGAACACTGAATGATTTAAAATTTTAAAAAGGTGTGCGACAAGGTTGCATTCTTTCACCTTATTTATTCAACCTGTATGTTGAGCAAATAATCTGAGAAGCGGGGTTATATGAAGAAAATGTGGCATCAGGATTAGAGGAAAACTCATTAACAACCTGTGATACGCAGATGATATAACATTGCTTGCTGAAAGTGAAGAGGACTTACAATATTTACTGATGAAGATCAAAGAGCAAGGCCTTTGGTATGAATTACATCTCAATGTAAAGAAAACAACAATCCTCATATAATAAACAACATTCTTATCAATGGAGAAAAGATTAAAGTTGTCAAAGACTTCATTCTTCTTGGATCAACTATCAACACTCATGGAAGCAGCAGTCAAGAAATCAAACTACATACTGCATT
>NW_006409074.1:195850-207566 GCF_000296735.1 Chrysochloris asiatica
AAATACTGTTGACTGATAGTACATGAAGGGGATTGCAATCATTGCAATATGACAAAATATGATTTACTGAATATAAAACTGATAATCTGCTCTATAAACGATTATTCAATTCACAATAAAAACTTTTTTAAAAAGTGAAAGAATCTCTATCTGGCATTACACTATATAGAGAAAGTCATCAGGAATCCACAGAAAGATATTGGAGTTAATTAGCAAATTCAGTAAAGTTGCAGGATACAAGAGCAACAAACAGTAACTAGTGACCAATCTGAAAAGGGAATTAAGGAAAGAATTAGTGATAATTAAGATTTTGTGATAACTTGACTGGGCCAAGATTTTCAGTGGTTTAGAAGTTAAAAATAGTTTTCACCTTCATGATGAGATCTCATATAAAGCAATCAACTCCATAATATGATCTGATGTGATCAGCCCTGATCGGATGTAATTCTCCAATGTATTGTAAATCCTCAGTTCTATGATGTTAATATGGTTGGATGCAATCTAGAGGGCTAGGGTGTATCTTGAGCCAATCTCTTTTGAGAAATAAAAGGAGAGTGATCAGGAAAAGAGGGATTTACTACTAACAAGAAACAATGGAGTGCATCCTTTGGACCTGGATTCCCTGCAATGTGACGCTCCTAGATCCAGGGATAAATTGATGCCTAGACACATGGAGATCTCCAAAGAATGGTGGACCTACAGATGCTGAAAGAAGACAAGGAGCTTTCCTCACAGCCAGTACTCTAAATTTGGATTTCTAGTCTTCTAAACTGTTAGAGAATAAATTTCTGTTTGTTAAAGCCATCCACTCTGATACTTCTGTTATGGCAGCATTAGATATATAAGACATCATTTATTTATAATATGTAAAATAATGAATAAACTTAACCAAGGAGGTTGTAATCTAGCACCAGAAGTCATCTAGATTCCTGAGGGATAAACATCAGGATCTGCACAAAGCTGGTTCCTGAGTGTGGGTCTGACATACCTCAACTCTCCAACTTTTTCACTATTTCTAACACCAAGCATCCCCCTGCCCCCAATGTCCTCTTTATTTCTCTGATAGATTTGGTAATTTGTTGCAATGGTCCCACAGAACTCACAGACAAGTGGTTTATTAAGGGAACAATATGATGCAACTCAGGATCAGGACTAAGAAGATGTAGGACAGATCTGGAAGGCTCCACACGGTGGAGAGCACATCCCTCTTTTTTTCTGTACAGAACAATTCTCTCATCTTGGTTAAGCAAGAAAGGAGATGTAGCTGTGTGCCCCCTCTCAACCATGCACATCCCTTCTTGACCATGCATACTTTGTATCCATCCCTCAGATCTCTGTCCCCTCAGACAAATCTCCTTTAGATCTTCTTCTGGGCTTTAGGCCTTGCCCCCACTTGGTCTTAGGCTTAGAAACCTCAGCACAGCCAGGGGATCTGCTGCTGCCAGATAGATCCCCCATGGCCTTGTTTATCTGATGATAACTGGTCCAGTTTATAGCAATTTAACAGAAGATCTGGAGTCCACCCTGGTAGAAAAACAGCATAAAAAGTGAAGCCCGTTCTCCTTTCTGCAAGAACTATGTTTTAATAAATCTCTTTGCCTGCTTAAACCTTTGTCTTTCTAGTTCATTTCATGTGCATATTGTGCCTATGCCCTACCAATTCCTTGGAAGGACAATAGGACCTAACCAGGACACAGCATTTCATTCATTCATGTTGTGAAAAGGTCAACTCAGAAGATTATGGAGCCCAAAGGATGAAATATTTAGTAACAAATGTAACCAGAGAAACTAAAGACCTATACAAAGAACACTACAAAACATTACTACAAGAAACCAAAAGAAATTTACAACAATGGAAAAATATACCATGATCCTGGATAGGTAGACTTAACATTGTGAAAATGTCAATACTACCCAAAGCAATCTACAGATACAATGCAATCTCAACCCAGATCCCAATGGCATTCTTTAAAGAGATGCAAAAATATGATTTAAAATTTTATATGAGAAGGAAAGAGTCCTTAGACAAGTATAGCACTGTTTAAGAAGAACAAAGTTGGAGGTTTCTTACTCCCTGATTTCAAATTTTACTACATGGTTACAGTGGTCAAAACAGCCTGGTACTGGTATAACAAAAGATACATAGATCAATGGGACAGAATTGAAAATTCAGAAATTAACCCATTTACATACAGTCAACTGATCTTTGACAAAGGGCCAAAAGTACATTGAGTGGGGAATATATAGTCTCTTCAACAGATGGTGCTGGCAAAACTGGAAATAGGTATGCAAAAGATTGAAGCAAGACTTTAATCTCACACCATATACAAAAGCCAACTCAACATGGATTAAAGACCTAAATGTGAATCCCAGAATTATAAAGGTCATCAATCAAAAGATAGGGACAAATTTAAGAGTTTTAATACAGGACACACATAGACTATCAAACATTGTGAGAATTGCACAAACAAAAGAAGACAAAATATACTAAAAATTAGAAATTTATGTGCATCAAATGATTTCACCGAAAGAGTAAAAAGGGAGCCCACAGAATGGGAAAAAAACTTTTACAACATCATATCAGACAAGGAACTAATCTCTAAAATCTATAGAAAATAACAACACCTCTACTAGAAAAACACAAATACAATAGTGAATAATTGCTATCAGGACAGACTGTGAGGGTTGGAAATGTAAAGGTAGATGTTTTGTAGCAAAAGGAGGGGAATGGTTGCCTTTGCAGTCTAGGAGCAGAGGTCCCTGGGACCATCAAGGGAGAAGAGCAGAGTGCGGGACCCTACCCAGAAAAACAGTGACACCAGAGATGGAGGCAGAGACGATGACATGGAGAGATGGAGTGGCTAGGGACTCTAGATCCAGAGAGGGAGAGGGGCTGTGTGCAGACAACCAGGGAGCAGTCTTTCAGGGTGTACCCTTTGGTTGGTTGATGATGCATGGAGGGGATTGTAACAATGGCAATGAAAGGATATACGATAAGTTGACTATAAAGCTAATGTTCTTCCATGTAAACTATCACATAATTCACAATAAAACATTTTTAAAAAGGAACATTAT
The DNA here is from genome assembly GCF_000296735.1 of Chrysochloris asiatica. Lineage (NCBI taxonomy): Eukaryota > Metazoa > Chordata > Mammalia > Afrosoricida > Chrysochloridae > Chrysochloris > Chrysochloris asiatica. The sequence continues at coordinate 198,926 of NW_006409074.1, forward strand.
TCAATCTGAACAAAAGAAAAAAAGACAAATAATATGGACACAGGGCATGAACAGACACATCACCAAGGAAGATATTCAGGCAGCCAACAAACATATGAAGAAATGTTCATGATCGTTAGCTGTTGTTGTTGTTAAGTGCCGTCGAGTTGATTCTGACTCATAGCGACCCTGTACAGGGTTTCCAAGGAACAGCTGGTGAGCTTGAACCACCAACCTTGCAGTTCAAACGACTTTGCAGTATGGCGCATTAGCCCACAGCGCAAATTGCAACAACAATGAGATATCATCTCACACCAGTAATAATAGCGAAGTTAAAAAAAGCGGAAAACAGTAAATGCTGGCAAGGGGTTGGAGAGACTGGAACCCTCCTACATTCCTGTGGGACTATAAAATGGTTCAACCACTATGGAAAACGTTATGGCACTTCCTCAGAAAGTTGGAAATAGAAATATCTTACTAAGCAGCAATTCCTCTACTTGGTATACAGTCTCAAGAAATGCAAGCCAGAACACAAGTAGATATATGCATACCAATGTTCATCACAGCACTATTCACAATAGCAAAAAGATGGAGACAGCCTAAGTGCCCATCAATGGAAGAAAGGGTAAACAAACTTTGGTACCTTCACACAATGGAACACTATGTTACCTTGAAAAATAAGCAATGAAGTTGCAAACCACCACATAACATGGATGAACCTTGAAGACATTATGCTGAGTGAAATTAGTCAGTCACAAAAGGGCAAATATTCCATAAGATTATTATTATTAAAACTTAAGGAGAGGTACCCATACTAAAAGAAAACAAAATCCTTTGTTGGTTACCAGGGGTAGGAAGGAGGGGATGGCAGAGCACAGGTTAGGGGATAGACACATTATAGTTTAGGTGTTGGGGAGGGCACTATACAAGGAAGGGGAGGGCAATGTACAAGAAGGAGCAGGGAGTGGAAGAATAGGGTAGACAGGAAACACTTAGGTAGGTTTGCATGCACTAAATGGGATAGAGGTAAATAGTGATATATGCTCAACCTTGGAATAACAGTGTTCTGGCATAAAGGGATCTAGGCATAATCTGAATGGGTAAAAGAGGGGAAATAACATTAAGATGTTTGACTGCCTTATGGATATTGGTTTCTCTACTATTGTAAAATAGATACTTGAGTGGGATAGAAAGGAATATCAGGAAACATGATTACAGAAAGTTAGTAAGCTCATCTTCAGCCTATAACTGATTGGAATACCTAAAAGGGGTTCTAGAACTTTCCCAGTGAAATAGGCTTCTTGCCGAGCCTTTGTAGTGTATAGGACCTTACGTGAAATCCTGAGCCCCATCCAGAATCTTCTGAGGTGGGACATTCCCACTTGAAAGCACATGCAGACCAACCTGGGGCAGCTAGAGGAACAGAAGATACTTATTGAAAGAAAGACCAGTAGGGGAAAAAAAAACAAAGCAAATAACCAGTAGTCAAAAGAACCCATACTATCCCACTAAAGTGGATTCTTAGCAGGATGCTAGGATGTAGGGGTAGGGTTAAGGGTGGGAGGGTAAGATGGAACACAGGGCAGGGAGTAGTAGACACAGCATAGTTTGGGTGTGGGGAAGAGGGACAGTATATAAGTAGGGAGAGGGGAATGGTAGAACAAAGCAGACGAGAGAACAATTAGACAGATATGAATGAGTTAAATGGGACAGAAGTCAAAAATGATGTAGGCACAGCCTGGAAACAACAGGGCTCTGGGATGCAGAGACTGGGATATGATTGGAATAGGGAAAAGGGGGGAATAATGTTAAGATGCTTGGCTGACTTTTGAACCTTGGTTTACCATACATTATATCATAAAACAGACACTGAAGGGGGAGAGAAAGGAATAGCCAGAGATGTCACTATAGAAAGCTTGTAAGTCTGTCTTCTGCCTATAACTGATTGGAATACCTAAAATGGGACTACAATGTATCTAGTGAAGGAGGTTTCCTGAAGAGCCTCAGCAGTACATAAGAATATAGATCAAAACCTAACCACATCCAGACCCTCAGAGACGGGAAACTTTCCTCTTGAAAAGCCAAGCAGACCAGCCTGGAGCAGCCAGAAAACCAGAAGACACTTCTTGAAAGAAAGACCTACAGGAAAAATACAGAACAATAAGGGTAGTCCAACTGTTACCATAAGAACAAGCAAGTCACTCGCCCAGGAGACATCAAGGCAAGTGGTTGGGTCCTCTCAGCACAAATCCTCTCCCAAGACTAAGATGCAACGGAGATACATGTTCTAGTTGGCGACCATGCATGTCACCCATAAAGAGAAGTGACCGAAGAATATCAATGAAGCAGCGAGCTAAGCCCTACATCGTTCAGCAGACTACTCTGAACCCGGGTGGAGACTTGGCCAGCCAGTAGCCAGGCAGGACCTGGGGACTCATGGGCTCAGAGTCAGTGACACAGCCACGGAGAACTGGAGTGGAGAGCGAAGCGATCAGCTGATAAGAAGAGGGCAGATAGACACAAGAACACCCACACTTGCAGATGATGCCCACTTGACCTGACTTCAATGACTGGATGAACAGTATTCAACCCTAGGAAGAAAGAAGAAGAAAAAAAAAAAGGTGTCATCTGATATAACTTGATGAACTTGACCTACACCTATAAATGCAGTAGCTCAAAGGAGGAAACAAATCTCGGCTCCATGAACTACTCCCACCCCCTCCACACAAAGAGTGGATAGGGATGGGCAACTTGAACATTGGCTACCCAAAATGGGGGCAGGGATACAAAGGCAAGAAGTGACTGGCTTACAAGCTTTCAAGAGGAGACCTAGATCCACAGGGCGGGGAGGATAGTAGAGTGTCCAGTGAATAGTACCCAACCTGTCTGGAAAGGGCTGATGAAAAGAAATCCAGATGGGTCTCATGTGATACAATGGTGAATAATTGCTACCAGGACTTATTGTGAGGTCTGGAAATGTAAAGGTGAATATTTTAAAGCAAAGAGGGGAGAGACTAACCTTTCAATCTAGGAGCGGAAGGCCCTGGGACCATCAATGGAGAGGAGTGGAGAGTGGGACCCCACCCAGAGAAGCAGTGGGGTCTGAGATAGAGACAGAGAGAATGACGTGGAGAGATGGAGTGACTGGGGACTTGAGATCCAGAGAGGGAAGGGGCTGTGTGCTGAGGACTGTGTGCGTGTGTGTTGGGGGGGTGTGTGGGGTATACCCTTTGGATGGGGGAAGATGCATGGACGGGATGGTAACCATGGCAATGAAATAATGTATGATAAAATGAATGTAAAACTGTAAAACTGATGTTTCCCCATGTAAACTATCACACAATACACAATAAAACATTCATTTTAATAAACAAACAAACAAACCAGTAGTCTGTTTGGTTGTTATGAAAACAAGCAAGCTGTTAACTGGGAAGCCATCAATACAAGTAATCAAGTCCCTTATGGACAAACCCCTCTCCAAGACTGAAACTCAAAGGGAACACATGAAGAGGCATGTAAACTTACTGACAACCGTCTTGGTCTACATGTGAGTGGAAGTGCGGGAAAGGTAGTAATGAAGATATGGGCTGAGTTCAACCACATTTGATAGACTCCTGTGACCTTGAGATGAGAGAAAGAAGAGGAAGTGTGGATTGGTCCAAAGTTTGGGGAAACTTGGGAACTCCTGAGCCATTGAAGGCTAGAGCTGAGGGTGAAGTGCCCAGTTTATGATATGGAGAGAGATGCACAAGAACGCCCAAACTTGCAGATAGCACCCATTCGACTTAGATTCAATGGCTTAATGATCAGAACTCAACTAGACAAAGATAAAGAAATTTGATAAAGGAAGCAAGTACAAATTGCTACAATTTGATGAACTTGACCTATACTTATGGCTGTGTTGTTGTTGTTAAGTACCATTGAGTTGGTTCTCACTCATAGTGAACTCATATAGGGTTTCCAAGGAGCAGCTGGTGAGTTTGAACTGCCAACCTTATGGTTCACAGTCCAGTGCTGATCCTATAGCGTTACACCAGGAGTTCTTATGGATGTCATAGCTGAAAATGCATACTGATCGGGAAGGAGTCTTCATTTCAAGAATCAAACCTATTCCCTCGGTACACAGGGTTGATATGGACAAACAAATTAGACACTGGCTACCTAAAAAATGGTGAGGGTAAAGACTATAAAGGCAGGAAGTAGCTGGCTTACAAGTTTTCAAGAGGGAGTTTAGTTTTAGAGTGTGCAGTGAAAGTTTTCATCTTGTCTAGATGGGTCTGATGAAAGGAGGATAGGATTCTTTTGAGTAATTGTTATCATGACTAATACGACTGTCACAACTGTAAAAGTAGAAGTTGTTTAACAAAAATGGGGGAGTAGTTAATCTTACATTCCAGGAACAGAGGACCCTAGCACCATGAAGAGAGAAGAGCATGAGCTGAGCGGAACATGGAACTCTAGCTGGAGAAGTAGTGACACCAGACATGGAGACAGAGGTAATGGCATGGAGAGATAGAGCAGCTGAAGACTCTAGGCTCATGAAAAGAGAAAGGCTGTGTGCTGGTGGGCAGGACGCTGGCTTGCAGAATGCGCCCTTTGGTTGTTTAAATGATTATATATTCCTGAGTGTTTTTGTATACATAAAAAAAAAAAAAACAAAACAAAAAACAGAGGTAATAGAAACAAATACTGTTAACCGATGATGCATGGAGAGGATTGTAATCATTGCAGTGAAACAAAATACGATAGGTTAAGTGCAAAACTGATGTTCTACCATGTAAACTATCACTCAATGCACAATAAAAGCTTTAAAAAAAAACACCACAAAACAAAAGGTTACAGAGACTTTTTTTTTTTTGGATTCCAAAAGGGTAATTTAGATAGATTTTCTTGATGGACATAGATGATCATGGAGACTTATTAGGAAGAAATTTAAAGAAAATTTAAAACTTTTCACTGATGACAAAAAGTCAACCACTGTGGAAACAGTATGACACTTCTCCCCCAAATTGGAAATACTGTATGACCAGCAATCCCTCTATTTGGTATATATCCCCAAGAAATAAGAGCTATATAGGAGTAGATATATGCAACTCATGTTCATCACAGCACTAGTCATGATAGAAAAAATATGGAGAAAGCCTAAATGCCCATCAGTGGAAAAACTAACTTTGGTACATACACACAACAGAATACTATGCAAAGTTGAAGAATAACTATGAATCTGTGAAACACTTTACAACATGGATGAACCTAGAGGACATTATGCAGAATGAAACTAGTCTATAACAAGAGGACAAATATTATATGAGACCACAATTGTAAAACCCCAAGAAAAGAGTTTCATGCTAAAAGAAACATTCTCTGATGGTTAATAGGGGTAGGAGGGAAGGGAGAATAATTCACTGGCTAGAGGGTAGACACATCTTAACTCAGATGACAGGGGAGGCAATATAAAACAAGAAGGAGGTTGGCAAAAGAATGATGAAGACAGATGAAGGCACACGGAGGAATACAAGGCTTAAAGGGGATAGAGGCTAATACTATACATAATCCTATAATAGTAGTGTTCTACAAGTAGATACATGGACAGATACACCTGTAGAATAGTTATGGGAGGGAGAGTGGGAGTATGCCCAAAGGTATATAGGGGTTTGACAGAGAATATTTCTACATGGGTTGAAATCCTGGTGTGGTGACCCCCAATGAGATGGATTGGCCAAGTGGCAGCATCGATGGACTTGAGCGTGGCTACAGTGGTGAGGTTGGCCCAGGATCGGCCAGTGTTTCGGTCTGCTGTGCATGAGGTCTTTATGGGTCGGTACCAACTTGATGGCACCTAACAACAACAACAACAACAGGCGCTGCACTCCAGCATGAGTAGTGTGTTCAACAGACTGAAAGATGGCGTGCTGAACAAGGAAACACTGGAGGGCTGGAAGAAGGCTTTCATTACGCACTTCCAGGACAACTTGCATTTGGTCAACTGGGACCTCAATGAGTTGGAATGTCTGAGCAATTGGTAGGTAAGCCATCTGAGAACCATCTTCTCCATAACAGTGGGCTCTTAAGCCTGGATCCTGTGCAAGACAAAACTCCTCTCTATAGCCAGATGCTTCAGGCATATATGCCTGAATGGTCAAACAAGTTGCAGTACCATGCAGGTCTAGCATCTGGCCTTTTAAACCAACAGACATTGAAACAATCTGCTAACACAATGGAATTGTCTGCTAAACATAGACCAAAGGCTCAACCCATGGCTCTTGTCTTACCACCTTAGTATATTGATGACATGATCAGCCACATTGACAGGGTGTTTCCTGAAATGTCAATCCACTTATCTAGACCCAATGGAATATCAGCAATGCTTCTGGTGATCTTGGAAAAAGAGTTAAAAGTGACTGTTGTCATGCAGAGCCTCATCATTGATCGAACAATAGTAAAGGGATATACTGAAAATGTCTACATAGAAGATGGCAAGCTTGATATAAGGTCAAAATCCAACTATCAAGTGTTCCAAAAGGTGATGGAGCATGCCACTTCTACCCTGCTTCACTATCAGCTGCCCCAGATGCCAGATGTAGTGGTCAGATCCTTCATGACCTCGTTAAAAAGTTACAGAAGGTTCTTCCAGGCCCCGTGACAGCACCATAGGAAGTTTCTGCAATATGAACTTCTCCCTACATGGAGGGATTTCCGAACCCTTGAAGTCTTCCATGACACCTGCCGGCAGTGACTCCACCCCAGCCCCACTTCTACTCCAAGCTGGCATGCAGAGCCCACTTGGCCTGTGGCAGGCTCTTCCTTTCGTCAAATGTTTATTGTATATTAAAGCTGAGCCTCCGGAAAACCAACTTCCATCCCGCAGTTGATGGGACTCCTTATCCACATTAGTCAGTGCACAGGAGGCAAGGCAGCCCATTTTAGAACCTAATATACGAAAGTTACGCGGCATGTTCATCAGTGAGCCAGTCCTTCAGGAACTGGGCTTTCCATTGGTTTTGTGTGATGTCGTTATATCAGTGAGCACTCTGTTCACATGTGTTGTCATGTTAGGTAACTTATTTTTGTAAACAATAAAGCTTTTGTATGTAAGACAAGAAAAAAAAAAAAAAAGACTCCTGGAATTGACAGAATATAAATTGAAATGATTTAACAAATTTGTGTAGTGCTGGGCCCATTCACTTGTCTATGCCAAGAAATTTGGAAGATAGCTACCTGATCAACCGACTGAGAGAGATCCGCATTTGTGCCCATTCCAAAGAAAGATGGCCCAATGGAATGTGGGAATCATGGAACAATATCATTAATACCACTTGTTGTAAGTCAAATTTACTAAAAGTATTTTTTTAAAAACCAGTACATCAACAAGGAGCTGCCAGAAATCCAAGCCATATTCAGAAGAAGACATGGAACAGGGAATATTATTGCTGATGTCAGATGGATCTTGGCTAATAGCAGAAACTACCAAAAAGATGTTTACTTCTGCTTTATTGACTACTTGACTGTAGATCATACCAAACTATGAATAATATTGCAAAGAATGGGTTCGAGAACATTTCATTGTGCTCATGAAGAAGCTGTACATCGACCAAGAAGCAGTCATTCTAATACAAGGGGATACTGTATGGTTTTAAATCCAGACAGTTGTGCACCATACTTATTCACTCTGGATTATATGAAGAAGTTAAAGAAATCAGACTCAAAGAAAAACTCATTAAGAACCTGCAATATGCAGATGACACACTCTTGCTTACTGAAAGTGAAGAGGACTTGAAATACTTGCTGATGAAGATCAAAGACTAAAACTTTCAGTATTCACTGTACCTTAGTGTAAAGAAAATGAGATTCTCACAACTGGATCAATAAATAACATATGATAAATGGGGAGAAGATTGAATTGTCAAAGATTAGATCCAAAATCAGTGCTCATGGAAGTAACAGTCAAGAAATCAAATAGCACATTACATTAGGCAAAACACCTGTTTAAAATGTTCAAGAGCAAAGATGTTAGTTTGACGATTAAGGTGCACCTGAGCCAATCCATGATATTTTCAATAGTCTTATATGCATGTGAAAGTTGGATAATGAATAGGTGTTGCAGACCATGTAAGACCGGTCAGAGGTTCGAGGCCCTATAGGCCCGAGTGTAACAGATCTAGCCACTTGGCAGTCAATAGCAAATTGTTTTTCATCTTAATATTCAGTTACATGTATTAATTTAATACATGGAGCCCTTGGTAATCCACAGATAACTGTGATATTTTCCTAAAGCCTAAGACTAAAAGTTGCAAAGTCAAGCCTTTCTCCAAAGGATTAACTAAAAATATCTTAGCTACTTCTGGGTTCTTTGTTCTATAGACAAAAAAACCATCCTCCCTAATCCTTTTCCAGGTGCAGCCCATTCACCTGGGCGTCTTGAGTCCTCCTGCAGACCTGGCTCAGGAAGCTGAAACAGCAGGACTCCGCCCAAGCTTTTGTCCTTACCTCTCACCTTCCCCCAACTGAGCTCAGAGGCTATAGATATGTTAACTGAGCCTGAGAAACCAAGTTGCGGGCCTGGGATTCGAACCAGCGAAGTACGATGTAAAGTTACCTGAATGTCTGGAAAAGTACTGATGTTAACTGTACCTTGCCTAAGTCCCTCCCAGCTTGATGTGAA
>NW_006409074.1:208779-210348 GCF_000296735.1 Chrysochloris asiatica
GAGATAAAGTGACTGAGGCAAATGAAAGTAGACCTAGAATGCTCCTTAGAAACCAGGATGATGAGTGTTCGTCACTCATACTTCAGGCATGCTATCAGGAGGGGCCAGTCCCTGGAGAAGGACATCATGTTTGGTAAAGTAGAGGGTCAGAGATAAAGAGGAATGCCCCCAAGGAGATGAATTGACACAGTGGCAGAAACAGTAGTTTCAAACACAGTAATAACAATTGTAAGGATGGCATAGGACCAGGCAGGGTTTCTTTCGGTTGTCACAGGGTTGCTATGTATTTCAGCCAATTCAAAAGTATAGAACAGGAAGAGCAACAGGGAATGGTTATATGAATATTTACATTCTTTTTCACTACTGATGTTCAAGGCTAAGTTGATTAATGAACAATTATGGAACTTGTATAATGACATATTTATGATTTTGTTAATTTATGCTGCTCTGTTGTCCTTACTCTGTCCTATCTGGTCACTATGGACAGAGCTGGAATCGATTCAGTGACAATGAGTTTGTTTGTGTTTTTCACATACCTCTATTATCAATTTTCAAGGTTAGACCAACTTTCTAGTGACTTATAGTTACTAGTTAGAAAACATTATATAAATATGTGTACTTTTATTTCTACATTCAGAAAATCTCTATATGCAACTACATATTGTTGTTGTTAAGTACCGTTGAGTTGGTTACAACTCATAGCAACCCTGCAAAGGATATCCTACAGCACCACACCAGGACTCCAACTGCATAAGTAACTTGTGGTTGTTCAGTGCCATCGAGTTGATTCTGAATCACAGTGACCCTGCATAGGGTTTCTAAGGAGCGGCTTGTGAGTTTGAACTGCCAACCTTATGGTTCAAACCGCCCTTGTGGTCCAGTGCTTTATCTCCCAGCACCACACCAGGACTCCATATGTGACTTACACATAGGTATTTAAAAGTATTATTTAAAACACCAGTGTGATGTAAAACACATTACAGAAACATATATAATAGTGATTTACACACGTGTTTTTAGAACATTATAGAATCAGAGATAATTTGAGACAATACAGAAAGCACTCATAACACATAATGTTTCAGCAATTCCCCTCCTCATTCTGGGCTCAAAAGAACCAAAAGCAGTTCCTCTAAAAGATACACACACACGAAGACTAAAACAAAAGCCAAAAAACTAATGTTCATTGTAGCTCAATATTCAAAATAACCAAAAAGTTGAAAAAATCCAAGTGCCCATCAGCAGACAAAATAGATGAATAAATAAACAAATTGTGGTATATGTGTCTATATAAAATTGATTAGTTGTATTTTATGTGAATTATTCCTCAATAATTTTTTTTTTTTTAAAGGAATGATGTCAGTGGTGGGTGTTTTACAGTTGACCCTTCTGCTATTTGAAGTATCTATGATGCAGCTTTCAGTATCATAGCAACACCCATATCACAGGTGTTTCAAATGCCAGCAGGGTTACACATGGACAGGTTTCAGAAAAGCTTCCAGAGTTAGACAAATAAGCAGGAAAAGTCTAGAGGTCTCCTTTCAAAAATCAGTCAGTGAAAACTTTATG
>NW_006409074.1:218488-219610 GCF_000296735.1 Chrysochloris asiatica
CAGCGGTAGTGAGGTTGGCCGAGGATTGGACATTGTTTTGTTCTGCTATGCATGGGGTCGCTATGAGTCGGTTCCAACTTGAAGGCACCTGACAACAACAACAAAGGGTTTCTGAGGCTGTAAATCTTTACCGGAGCAGAAAGCCTCATCTTTCTCCTGCGGAATGGCTGGTAGTTTCGAACTGCTGACCTTGAGGCTCCCAGGGTGTCCAGGACCTTGAGCTAGTGGAGTGCAAATGCACTCCTGGATGGGAAAGCCATTACATTCTGAGAAAGGAATGTGACAATAATAAATAGATCAATGCCCATAAGGGTATAAGAATTCCAACCTTAAGAGGGAAAGTAAGACTATGTTTGAGAAGGGACTCACTGTCTTTCAGATCTGTCAGTAAAATGTATATTGATTCACACCCTGTCTCTGTAATTGGCTGCAGTGGCTGGCGGTCAGACCTTTTGTCCAGTAACAACAGCAAAGTTGAAAAACACAAAAAACAAATGCTGGTGAGGGTGTGGACAGACTGGGACCCTCCTACACTACCGGTGGGACTGTAGAATGGTACAACCACTGTGGAAAATGCTATGGCATTTTCTCAAAAAGTTGGGAACAAAAACACTATATGACCCAGCAAATCCTTGGTGGATATTCTCAAGAAATAAGAACTGTGACACGAAAAGATCTATGCACACCTATGTCCATTGCAGCACTATTGACAATAGCAAAAAGATGTAGACAGTCTAAATGCCCATCAAAAATGGTTTAACCATCTTTGGTTTAACACACAATGGAATAGTATTGTGTGTATTGTGTGTGAAGAGTAACAATGAATCTGTAAAACACTTCATAACATGGATTGTCCTGGAGGATATTATGCTGAGTGAAATTAGTGACAAGTATTATATAACTGTTATAAAACCTCAAGAAAAGATTTTCTTGATAAAAGAAACATTATATTGGTGGTTCTGGGCAGGGGGCTAGTGAGGAGGGGTAAGAAAGGAAATTATTCACTGGCCTTGAATTTATCCCATCTGAATTTAGAGATCATCTGAAGAACAGATTTGATGCATTAAACACTAAAGACCAAAGACCAGAAGAGTTGTGGGATGACATCAAGAACATCATACA
>NW_006409074.1:220440-229686 GCF_000296735.1 Chrysochloris asiatica
TATGCTTTATTGACTACGCAAAGTTTTTGATTGTGTGGATTATGACAAGCTATGGACAACATTGAGAAGTATGAGTATTCCAGAACACTTAATTGTATTTCTGAGAAATCTGTACCTGGACCAAGAAGCAGTTGTTCGAACAGAGCATGGGAACATTGAATGTAGTAAAATTGGGAAAGGTGTGTGACAAGGTTGTGTTCTTTCACCATACTTATTCAACCTGTATGCTGAGCAAATAACATAAAAATCTGTGTTCTATGAAGAAAAACGTGGCATCAGGATTGGAGGAAGACTCATTAACAACCTGTGATATGCAGATGATGAAGGACCCAAAAACCCCAATCAGAGAAATTCCTCAATTTCCCTTCCCTTTAGAAATCTCTTCCCACATACCCAAACCCACTCTAACCTCCAAACCTCTGGCAGCCATCAATGGTGTAATACCCCAGGAAAATGGAGGTGAGACCATGCAAGGACCTGCATTTGATCCAGCAAGTCATTCATCTTCAGCATCAGCTCCCTTTTCCTGCTCAGCATTTCGACCTGTAATGCCATCTAGGCAAATCATAGAACGGCAGCCTCAGATGCTGGACTTCAGAGTTGAATACAGAGACAAAAATGTTGATGTGATACTTGAAGACAGCTGTACTGTTGGAGAGATTAAACAGATTCTAGAAAATGAGCTTCAGATACCTGTGTCTAAAATGTTGTTAAAAGGCTGGAAGACTGGAGATGTGGAAGACAGTACGGTCTTAAAATCGCTACACTTGCCACCACCTTCATCATCTAGTCATGCTGGTGCCCTGCAGGAGTCATTAAATCAAAACTTCATGCTGATCATCACCCACCGAGAAGTCCAGCGGGAGTACAACCTGAACTTCTCAGGAAGCAGTACCATTCAAGGGGTAAAGAGGAATGTATACGATTTTACAAGTATCCCTGTTTGCCATCAGTTATGGGAGGGCTGGCCAACTTCTGCCACAGATGATTCCATGTGTCTTGCTGAATCTGGCCTCTCATATCCCTGCCACCGACTTACAGTGGGAAGAAGATCTTCACCTGCACAGACCAGGGAGCAGTCTGAGGAGCAAAGCACCCATGTTCATATGGCTAGTGATAGTGACAGAGATGACTTTGAAGATGCAACAGAATTTGGAGTAGATGATGGAGAAATTTGGAGTAGATCATGGCATCATCTGCTATGAGAAAATCTCCAATGATGCCAGCAGAAAATGAAGGATATGCCTTATTGCAATTTAGAGCAAATTTTCTTCAAGATATGGTGACTGCCATCCTAAATTTTTTTTTATTGGCTCATTAGAAGCTGCTTTTCAAGAGGCCTTCTACGTAAAACCCGAGATAGAAAGCTTCTTGCTATCTACCTCCACCATGATGAAAGTGTATTAACCAACATGTTCTGCTCACAAATGCTTTGTGCTGAATCCATTGTCTCTTATCTGAGTCAAAATTTTAGAAAAACAACAGTGGATGAGTTAATGATGAGACTCATGGCTGCAATGGAGATCTTCACTACCCAACAACAGGAAGATATAAAAGATGAGGATGAACGTGAGGCCAGAGAAAATGTGAAGAGAGAGGTAATAGGCCCGGAGTTCATTGGGAAATTGACTTTACTGAAATTAAACTTGGTATGTATGGATATAAATACCTTTTAATATTCATAGATACATTCTCAGGCTGGGTCGAAGCCTACCCAACAAAAAGAGAACCTGCCGCTGTAGTAGTAAAAAAACTGCTTGAAGAAATCATTCCCAGGTACGGACTACTGATCCTCTTAGGGTCAGATAACGGGCCTGCTTTCATCTCTCAGGTAACCCAAAAAGTAGTACAAACTTTGGGGACAAATTGGAAATTACATTGTGCATATCATGCCCAAAGCTCTGGTCAGGTAGAAAGGATGAATCGGACACTTAAAGAGATGTTAACTAAATTAACCCTAGAGACTGGCGGAGACTGGATAACCCTCTTTCCTTTTGCTATATATAGGGCCAGAAATACCCCCTATACCCTAAGCTTTACACCTTTCGAGATTATGTTTAACAGACCCCGCCTCATGCTCCTCGTGACAGCCTGCCTCATATTCTTCCACCCTGCTGACTGCAATCTTCACAAGCCAGTCAACACCACCAGGATCGTCATCAGCACCACCACAGGAGAAATAGTCATCTCAATTTCTGCTGTGCAACCTCGACTAGAGTTTACTAATGAGGGAAAACGGTCACTCCGGTAGGAAATAGGAAAAACCTGGGGAGTCCGAGTGTATATGGCAGGAAATGACAAAGCTATATTCACCATTAGGCGATGTTATAATAGTCCAATCTGGGCCCATGATTTGGCCCAGGAGGTACTCACTCAAGGGGGGAATGAAGGACCCAAAGACCCCAATCAGAGAAATTCCTCAGTTTCCCATCCCTATAGAAATTTCTCCCCACATACCCGAACCCACCCTAACCGCCAAACCTCTGGCACCAGTAACCGTTAGAACCCTCCCTAACCACCAAACTGCTGACATCAGCAATCTTCCCTAGATAAGAGCCAATCAGCAACACTCCCCTAGATAACAGCCAATCAGCTTGAAGGATACTTCCTCCCCCCCCCCCCACACTTCCTATAAAAAGGCCTGCGTGCCTGCTTTCTGGGTCGCCATCAATCCAGATGGTAGACCCACTGCATGCAGTGTAACTTGAGATCAATAAACACTTCTGCTGATTGCATATGCGAGGAGAGTCTTCTGTGGGGGACACAAATTTGGGCACAACAATGATACAACCTTGCTTGCTGAAAGTGAAGAGGACTTAAAACATTTACTGATGAAGATCAAAGAGCACAGCCTTCGGTATGGATTGCATCTCAATGTCAAGAAAACAAAAATCCTCACCACTGGACCAATAAACAAAATTCTTATCAACGGAGAAAAGATTGAAGTCAAGGACTTCATTCTTCTTGGATCAACTATCAACATTTGCGGAAGCAGCAGTCAAGAGATCAGACGATGTATTGCATTGGGCAAATCTGCTGCACAGGAACTTTTTAAAGTGTTGAAGAGCAGAGATGTCAGCTTGAGGACTAAGGTGCGCCTGACCCAAGCCATGATATTTTCTATAACCTCATATGGATGCAAAAGCTGGACAGTGAATAAAGATCATAGAAGAATTGATGCCTTTGAGTTGTGTTGTTGGAGGAGAATGCTAAAAGTGCCATCGGCTGCTAAAAGAACCAATAGATCTGTTTTGGAAGAAGTGCAGCCAGAGTGCTCCTTGGAGGCCAGGATGGCTAAGCTTTGCCTCTCATACTTTGGACATATTGTCAGGAGGAAACAGTCGCTGGAGAAGGATGTCATGCTGGGTAAGATGGAGGGTCAGAGAAAAAGAGGAAGACCCCCAACGAGATGAATCAGCCAGGTGGCATCATTGATGGCGTCAAGTGTGGCAGCGGTAGTGAGGTTGGCCCAGGATCGGACATTGTTTCATTCTGCTGTACATGGGGTCGCTATGAGTTGGTTCCGACTCGATGGCACCCGACAACAACAACAGAGGGTAGACACATGTTAACATAGGTGACAGGGCAGGCAATATACAGCAAGAGGGAGGTTGGCAGACTAAAGGTAAAGGTAGCAGGAGACACAGGAAGGAGTATAAGAGTTAAAGGAAATAGAGTTAAGTACAGGGTGCTGCTCCTTAGAAACCCTATACAGGGTGGCTATGGGTTGGAATAGACTCGACGGCACTTAACAACAACAACTGGTAACTGATGGTACATAGTTGTTGTTGTCGTTAAGTGCTGTAGTGTCATTTCTGACCTATAGAAACCCTGTATAGGGTTTCCAAGGAGTGGCTGGTGAGCTTGAACCAATTACCTTGTACCTCAAACAACTGTGTAGTCCAGCGCATTAGCCACAGCGCTATACCAGGAGTCATGGTACATAGAGGAGACTGCAATTACTGTGATGAAGCAAAGTATATAATTTGCTGAATGTAAAACTGATGATCTGTTCTGTAAACTTTCACTCAATTCACAATAAAAAGTTTTTTAAAAAAGAAAATCTTCTTGTCACTGCCATTTGCATGCTTTTTATAGAACGACTGAACTTCAGAGCACTAACCCCCTTCTAGTCTTTACTTGTTCATTATCTGCATGAGAGGAGGTACACAGTGGTTTTTATTCACCAATGTATTCCCTAGCACAGAAACTATCATATTGTAGGTGCTCAATTAATATTTATTGGATGAAGTATAAAAATGGGGATTTATTTATTCAGTCGTGGTGGCTCAGTAGGATAAGCACTAGACTATGAACCACAAGGTCAGTGGTTAGAGCTCACCAGTCGTTCTGTGGGAGAAAAATGAGGCTTTCTACTCCAGCAAAGATGTACAGCCTTAGAAACCCTGTAGAGGTCATTATGATTTGGAACCAACTTGATGGGCACTTAATAACAACAATATGCACCACATCCAGTGTTAGACGCTAACAGGGAATGGTGTAAGACAGATGCTTGACCTCAATGGAACCTGATAGCAATAGCTTTGATTTGAATTGTGGAGGCAAATTACTACAAGACGGTAGGAGTGGCTACATGAGAGGAACAAAGTGCTTTGAGAGAATAGTGGAAAAGGCAGAGATTAATTCCAGTTGGGAAATATTCATCAAGTGTTCTAAGTGCTTTAGATGATCGAAATTATCGTTTGAATTCTGAATTTTACATGTGAGCAATATGAGGCACGGGCCAATCAAATAATTTGCAGACAGTCACAGCTCCTAACAGATAGGGGATTCTGAACACAGGCTGTATGGCTCCATTTCACAGAAGAAAATTTGTGAAAGGTGGTCAGTGAGCAGAACTTGAAGCATTTGTCTAGGTGGATAAACGGGACAATCATCCTGACAAAAGCTGGAAAATATGGGCTTTATGAGTCTTTTTTATCCCTTTGTCCACAACCCCCACTGAACACGGGTCTGAGGACTTGTTAACGCGTGAACACAAACCGAAGAATGAAAAATTGACTTCCGGCTTCGACAAGTACCGGAACGGTTTCCACGGAGACAGTAATTGGAACCCTAGCAGGTGAGCTCTCGCGGTGCTTGAGAGGGCGGAAGTGACGACAGACCCTTCTGAAAGCCCTCCGGTCTACCAGTGCCGCCCCCTCCTCCCCGAACGGCCTCTTTTTCCCGCCGAGCTGCCTCTGCCGATTGGGCCGCCCGGGGGAAATATGGCTTCTGCCCTGGAGCAGTTCGTGAACAGTGTCCGGCAGCTCTCGGCTCAAGGTGAGGCCCCTGGCTGTGGTTGGGTCTGGCGCGCCCGCTGGGCCCCGGGGTGATGGGGCTGCGACGCTGGCATGGACGAACGGGCGTCCTTTTTCGTCTGGAGACTCTTGACTGGGGCTGGGCTTAAGGCGCCAGCGCTGGGGTCGAGCTGCAGTTGACTGCACTCTCCCCCTTGATCTTGGCTTCCATCCTGTCCCTTTCAGTTTCTGGGCCCGCGGCCCGCCGCCCGGTCTCCCGTGGCGGTACGGATCCTCTCTTTACTCCACCCGACAGGGCCCTTTCCACGGGGCGCTTGCTCTTGACAGGTTGGGGGCGGTGACTTCCGCCGGACTCTTCCCGGCGCTTATTGGACGTTTCTTCCTACTTCGCCGAGGGTGATTGGTGAGGTACCTGTCTGTCCCGGCGGCACTAGGCCGCGGGTCTGCGCGGGCATCTAAAAATCTCAGGCTTTCAATGCTGCTGTTTCAGTATCCACTACTTTCCACCAGCCCTTTCTTCCACCGCGGCACACGCCCGGGACGCCGCTGCACGCCTATTTTAGTACTAAAGAATGCAGAGGGAGCTCTCGCTCGTAGGACTCTTATTGTTAGCGGTGGAATTGTTTCCGTTACTATTTTGCTCTTAATTTTCGCACAGTTGGACTCCTTCATCTCGTCATCTGAATGTAGATGGTAGATACGAAATCCTCTAGCTATCCTGTGCTTCAGATTTATCTGCAAGATAGAAATAATAGTCCTTTGTATGGCACTGTAGGATAAGCACTGTACTGCTAACCACAAGATTGGCAGTTCAAACTCACTAGTCGCTCCTCGAAAACCCTATTTAAGGTCGCTAGAGTCAGAACCAACTCGACAGTGCTTAACAACCTATAGAGTGGAGTCCTGATTTCTCACTAGGATAAGTACTAACCTTAAGGTGGGCACTTCAACCCGCCAGCCGCTCCTTGTTATTGTTAAGCGCCATGAGTTGGTTCTGACTCAGGGACCCTGTATAAGGTTTCCAGGGAGCTTCTGGTGAGCTTGAACCGCCGACCTTGTGGTACAGTGCTTTATCCCACAGCGCCACATCAGGATTCCAGTTGCTCCCTGGAAACCCTATATTGGGTTACTATGAGTTGGAACCCACTCGACAGCACCTAAAAATAACAACAAAATCTATAAAGTTATGAGGATTGAGTGACAGAAACCTTTTGGATCTGTGCCTGGTATAATCAGCACTGTTCTAGGAGCAGTTTGACCTTGGATAAATCACCTTAATCTCTAGAGTCTTTTTTGCCTTCATATGTAAAAATGAAGAGGTAATAATATCAACCTCATTGCTGTAAGGCCTAAATGTTCTGTTGTGGAGCAGTGCTTAATACATAATAGTTCTTCCTCTTTGTCCTTATTATTGGCAGTTTAGAGGGCTGAACTTGCATTCTTCATGAATGGGGGAACCATTTATTCCACATACCCTTAGTTTTTACTTCCAAGGAAGTAAAATGTATGTGGTAAGAATCACTTCATGATCCAGCCATTTAAGTCCCCTCAGGAAAGTTTCCTTTTTACAAAATGGAACTTGGGCTGTTGTGCACATCAAGTGGGATCCGGTATCTGAAATCTCTGGGTACATGCTCTACATGGAGGGGCAGTCTGTCAGGCAAAAGTGAATACTAAGGGGTGAGTCCAAAATTATTGCTACAAAATTATAGATGCCTTAACTTGAAACAAAACTATCAAAATGTGAACTATTGTTTCTCAACAGATCTTCCATCTAGATCTATACACTTCTGAGGGCCTTGTTTCCATCTCTGACCCTTCCCTGACAAATTCTGCACTCTTCGATTTATATCATATCAAAACAGCACTTTAGGCTTCCTTGAGGGACACAAATTATATTCCTTTCAAATGTTCTTTGAGTTTTAGGATCATAAAGAAGTCTAAAGGGGTAAGATTAGAGATGTACAGTAGATGGGATAAGAATTCCCTATGAAATTCTTGTAGGACAGAATTTCTAAGAATGAGCAGGTACATCATCATAGTGAAAATGATTCTGCACAACTTTCCTGACCATTTTTTTCGTCAGTACCTTAAAAAAATTCGTAGTAACTGTCAGTCGTTCTGTGTCCTTCCAGAAAATCTCTGAATATTAACCCTTTCTGCAGTCCCTCTCCCTGCCCCCAAAACAGTTGCTGTAACTGAACTGATCTCTCTGCCTTGTAATTGGCTTCGTATATCCCTTCAGTAAGGAGCTCTGGTAGGGTAGTGGTTAGGAGTTGGGCTACTAATCTTGGGGTCTACAGTTCGAAACTACCAGCTGTTCCATGGGAGAAAGATGAGGCTTTCTGCTCCTGTAAAGATTTATAGCCTCGGAAACCCTGTACAGGGTCGCTATTAGTCGGAATTGACTCCATGGTACATAACAACATCCCCTCAGAAACCACTGTTACCGAAAGAACTTGTCTGCAGTTATCTACTGATCACAAAGATTGGTTTAAGCACATTTGTTTTTAGAATAAGTCTATGCATGTATGAACTAGAATTCCAGTAGAATACTTTTGACTTACCTTTGTATTGTTAAGTGCCGTCGAGTTGGTTTCAACCCATAGTGACCCTGTATAGGGTTTCCAAGGAGTAGCTGATGAGCTTGAACCACCAACCTTGCGCCACACCAGGACTACTACCTTTGTCTAGTATACTCACTGTTCTCAGCCTGTGCTGCATAATCGCTGCAGAGTAAATGACAACTTGCTATTGTCTCTGTTCGTATTTATGATTTTCTAGTGTGGACTTTAAGCGAAGCAGGTATTATCATTACCAACTTGCTCTTAGAGTGAATTTCAGAGACCACATCTCAAGTTGTTCTCATTTTAGTGCACTCTGAAACACTGAAACTTACTTTAGATTTTCCTGTAGGCTGAGTACTCATGAATTATTTTACGATATTCTAGTAATCCATCTTTTATTATCTTAAATTGGCATATTTTTTTAAAGTGGAAGGAAAATAATGGACAGAAATGCTTACTTCTGTAAGTTCTTTTGTAAATATTACCTGAAGTGGTGTCTGTCTTCCACCTAACAGTCATAGTGATTCCGTAGTCTTAGTTCAATCTGTGTTTATCTTGAAAGTTGATACATAACAAGATTATGGGTATATTTTATTATTCCTTTGCACTATATGTAATAATAATGGAATGTCTCCTTTATTTTTTGGTAAAACTGGCCACATTTAAAATTATATTATCAAAGAGCTTAGCTGTAATCATTTGATTCTTAAGCATTATACTATTTGAGTGTTAAGAAAGGAAACATAACACAGTTACTAAATAGAAACAGCCAATATTGATACCTTGAAGTTCAAACTGTGAAAGAGAAATACTGAAGGAGAAAACCTAAGAAACTGATGCCCATGGATTTGTATACACACTCACCACCTCCAGTCAAACAGCCAGTGGAATAAGAGAGTATACAGTGTGGCCATGACATCTGTTATCAGGATAACCATCAACATGGGTACATCCACCCAAAAGTATCACTTGAGGCATAGATTCTGGACTGTAGTTGTTAAAACATAGCAGTGTAATATCTTGGAGAGATCAGTGGACTTACTAGGAGATTAAATAATATAAACTACGAGTTGGCTGATAGGCAGGTGCATTATATTCTGGGCAGGAGAAACAGGACATTCCCTCCACCCCAGGAGTTTATATTGACCATTTAAAAGATTGACAACAAAGCCCAGATAAGTGATGATCTAAATTAAGATAGTAGAAAGAATAGAGCTGAGAGAAATAGAAATATCTTATGATCCAACAATTCCTCTACTTGGTATTTACCCACAAGAAATACGAGCCATAATACAAGTAGTAGAAATATGCACAGCAATATTCATAGCAGCACTATTTACAATAGAAAAAAGATGGAGACAACCAAAGTGCCCATCAACTGAAGAATGGATAAACAAACTGTGATACATACACACAAT
>NW_006409074.1:232452-263752 GCF_000296735.1 Chrysochloris asiatica
GGCCAGCAGTGTGGCAAGACCTGGGGACTCTTGGGCCCAGTGTCAGTGACATAGCCACAGAGGACTAGAGTGGAGAGTGAAGTGTCCAGCTGATAGAAGAGAGGGCATATGCACAAGAACACCCACATTTGCAGATAGTACCCACTTGACCTGGCTTCAATGACTGGATGATCAGAGCTCAATCAGAAGAAGAAAGAAGAGGCAAAAAAAAGTAATCTGGTACAATTTGATAAACTTGACCTACACCTATGGATGCAGTAGCTCAAAAGAGTGAACAAATCTTTACAGCGAGGATCATTCCCACTCCCTCCATACACAGTAGACAGGGATGGGCAACTTGGACATTGGCTACCCAAAATGGGGTGGGGGAGCTACAATGGCAAGAAGTGACTGGCTTACAAGCTTTCAAGAGGGAACCTAAATTCAGAGGGTGTGAAGGAAGGTAGAATCTCCACTGAGTAGTATCCAGTCTGTCTGGGCGGGGCTGATGAAAGGAGATGTGGATAGGTCTCTTGTGATACAATAGTGAATGATTGTTATTAGGATTGGTTGTGAGGGTTGGAAATGTAAAGGTAGACGTTTTGTATTAAAAGGAGGGGAGTGATTGACTTTTCAGTCTAGGAGCGGAGGTTCCTGGGACCATCAAGGGAGAAAATTGGAGAGTGGGACCCTACCCATAGAAGCAGTGATGCCAGAGATGGAGACAGAGACGATGATGTGGAGAGATGGAGTGGCTAGGGACGCTAGACCCAGAGAGGGGGGAGAGGGGCTGTGTGCTGATGACCGGGGGGCAACCAACCCTTTGGTTGGTTGATGATGCATTGGGGGGAGTGTAACTATGGCAATGATACGATATATGAATGTAAAACTACTGTTCTCCCATGTGAAGTATCACATAATTCACAATATCACATAATTCACAATTGTTGTTGTTGTTGTTAATTCACAATAAAGCATTAAAAAAGGTAGTGTAGTGGTTACGAATCGGGCTGTGAACCTTAAGGTCAGCAGTTTGAAACTACCAGCCACTCCGTGGGAGAAAGATGAGGCTTTCTACTCCTGTAAAGATTTACACCCTCGGAAACCCTGTACAGGGTCGCTATGGGTCCGAACCAACTCGACGGCACTTAACAACAACAACAACAAAAGCATTAATAATAAAAAAAAAAAGAATAGAGCTAAGAGATTAAGGATGTAAAATCAAATCATAGTTAGCGATCTTTTGGATGCGGACAGGACGGTAAAGGAGGTAATGAAGTAATGTGTACATGTCTAGCTTGCGGAACTGGAAAAGGGAATGAACCTCTGAGGACCAGAGGAAAATGGGTGGCTTGGTGTGTTGTGTAAGTCGTTCTCAGCCATGGCAGATGGCTCTCTTCTCTGACTTTTTAGTGCCCTCATCTAAATGAAAAGAGCTAGATGTAAGTAGCCATCATTAGGGATACAGGGTCAGTGGCTACCTCTTTAATTTGCTTAATGCTATCACTGAGTGATTGTGCTATTTCTTTTTTCCAGGACAAATGACTCAGCTTTGTGAACTGATCAACAAGAGTGGGGAACTCCTTGCAAAAAACTTATCTCATCTGGACACTGTGCTTGGGGCTCTGGATGTACAAGAACACTCCTTGGGGGTTCTTGCTGTTTTGTAAGAGATATTTTATAGTTCTGTGATTTTTAAAAAACTGAACATTTTCCAAGCTTTGGTTTGTTTTTCTTTTAGTTTTGTAGCAATAACAGGGCAGTGTTTTTGTTTTTTAATCTATAAAGAAAACCACGTAAATAACACTGAGCTCTTGTGCAAAGCTAAAGTCACACCTTAACAGTTGCATTTTATTCTGACTAGTAATGGCTTGCGGAGTCCTGGTGTGGTGCTGTGGATTAATGTGCTGTACTACAGTTGCGGTTTGAACTGAAAAGTCGGTGGTTCCAGCTCACTAGTTCGTCCTCGGAAACCCTCTACAGGGTTACTATGGGTTGGCACCGACTCGACAGCACTAAACAACAGCAGCAATCATCACTTGTAGTTTTGTTCATTTCCTTGACCCTTGTTTCTTTTTATACAGGTTTTGTAAATTTATTTATGAAAATAATGGCTATCTCAGTTGTGGATACTATAGTTTACGTTTATCGGAATACTTTCCTTAATGCAGTCTTTAAGATTGTCCACATTTTCTAATTTGGAAAGAAATTAGGAAAAAATTCCTGAGTATGTTTATCCTTGAATAACAGGTCTGAGCTACGCGGGCCCACTATATGTAGATTTTTTTTCCTGTTGCTCTTGTGTAAGCTTCAGTGCTACAAGTATCCACATAAAACGACACATGACACCAGCCATCTCCAGTTAGGGGGACAGAAGGGTGAGGGAGCAGCAGGTCTTTACTGGAGAGATGGAACTGCTTGCTCAGAGATGATTAGCATCACACAGTATTGTAAGCAAAATCAAAGCAACAGTGACTTAAGCTCAAAGCAACAGTGCTTAAATTCCATCAAGCAAATTGTTAGGTGCCTTCGAGTCAGTTCCAGCTCTCAGTGACCCCATGTACAACAGAATGAAGCACTACCATCCAATCAGTGCTGTGTTTGAGCCCATTGTTACAGCCTCTGATTCAGTCCATTTTGTTGAGGGTCTTCCTCTTTTTTTTTCTGATCCTCTACTTAATAAGCATTATGCCCTCCAAGGACTGGTCCCTCTTGCTAACATGTCCAAAGTCAGGAGAACAGTCTCACCACCGTCCCCTCTAAGGAGCATTCTGACTCTACTTCTTCCAACATAGATTTGCTTATTCTTTTGGCAGTCCAGCTTATAGTGTCTATTCTTTGTCAACACCATAATTCAAATTCATCAGTTCTTCAGTTTTCCATTTTCTTTGACCAGCTTATGCATACACGAGGCAATTGAAAATACCATGTCTGGGTCAGGTACATCTTAGTCCTCAAAGTGTAGTATCTTTGGTTTTTTAGCACTTGAAGGAAGTCTTTTGCAGCAGATTTGTCCAATGGAGTATGTCGTTTGATTTTGTGGCTGGTGCTTTCATGGATTTCGATTGTGGATCCAGGTAAAATGAAATCTTGGCAGCTTCAATATTTTCTCCATTTATCATGATGTTGCTCAAACAAATTAAAACTACCTAATTTAAAACCAAACTTAGTTTAAGACCTTCACACAAGTTCTGTGTAATAGATAGAAGTTTTTTTCTCTTGCTCATAAATGGGGATATTATGGTGTCATGAAACTAGAAAGATTATAAATCATTTGAGAAGAAATTCACCTGCAGCAAAGGTTTGGCTTCATTCATACCGGGTTTCCTGAGATAAAGATTCATGTCCGGAACATTTAGAAAAGAAATTTGGTCTGAATGATGGGGTCTAGAACCTGTATGGTAGCCAGTGGTCATATGTGGCTATTTTAATTAATTAAAATGAAATAAAGTGAAAGATTTGGTGTCTGCTATATTAGCCACATTTTATGTATTTAATAACCGCATGTGGTGGTAGTGTTTGTGTGGCGCTGAGTTGACTCTGACTCATAGTGACCATATATGGGGTTTCCAAGGCTATAAATCTTTACTGGAGCAGAAAGCCTCATCTTTCTCCCAGTGAGCGACGGATAGATTCAAATTGCTGACTGTGTGGTTATCAGACCAGCTTGTAATCCACTACACTACTAAGGCTCCTTAACCACAGGTGGTGTTGTGTGTTAAGTGCTGTTGAGTTAGTTTCAACTCGTACTGACCCTGCATAGGGTCTCCAAGGAGAGGATAGTGGCTTTGAACTGCCAACCTACTGGCTAGCAGTCCAGTGGTTATCCTCCAGCATCATACCAGGATAGTCATATGTCACTCAAAGTAAAGAATATGTGGAAAGAACCCTAACTTGTGGCTGAGTCCTGGTTTGAATCCACATTGTTCTGTTTGCAGTGTGGCCCAGAGCTTCATTTTGTGTTTGTGAAATGAAGGGGACATGCCCTGGGCTGCTGTGAAACCCAGATGAGACCCTTTGATACATCTTGGTAATTATAAAGTGATGACAGGTGTAAGGTGACAGGGTGGATGGGGACAGGTTTTAGATTACAGGATCGGTTTTTATTATGTAATAATGTTTTCCACTGATTTTTCTTGAAATTAGTTTTGACAACTAATTTGTTTTGAAAAAGAGCTTGAAGTTTATTTATAAACACATCCTAACTGCCCTGATGGTGGAAGTGTTTTTCCGTCCCACTCCTTGAGTGTTTACCATGGCAGGAGGTGGCACTGCCACCGCCTTGTCACTCAACCTGGACCATGTGCGTTTTGAGTCCTGTTACCTCACCTTCTTCCCTCCAGCACCCTGCTACTGCCTCAGTCCTGGGACCATCTTTCACTTGGACTCTGCCACAGCCTCTACATAAGCCCGCCAGCTCTCATACCTTGTTTTCTTAACCTTTCCTCAAAGCAGGAAAAATAACTGATTTTTTAAAAATTATTAAATATTGGAGCTGACTTAAAAAAAAAAAAACACCAAAAAACCGGAGTCGGTTCCGACTCATAGTGATCCTGTACAGGGTTTCTGAGGCTGTAAATCTTTACAGGAGCAGAAAGCCTTATCTTTCTCCTGCAGAACAGCTGGTAGTTTCTAACTGCTAACCTTGAGGTTTGCAGCCCTATTCGTAACCACTATGCTACCAGAGCTAAGTCTTAAATAGGTCAAAGACAAGACTACTATCCAGATGAGTGGGTCATTAGCCCGAGGAAATCAACCCAGAATCATAATTGGCAGCAGATCTGTTCATCATTGTTAGAGGCAAAACCTGGAATAAGGAAACTTGTTGAGATTTAGATGGGAGAAGCAGTAACTACAAATGAATTAAAGTAGAATGCCTTAAAACAGGGTAGAAATCTTGATGACCACTTTAAAAAAATTGGTTAGAAATTTATACACAGTTGTGGAATATTAGAATGTCAGAGGAATATTGCTGCTGTCATGTGTCGTTGAGTCAGTTCTGACTCATACTTACTTCATGTAGGGTTTTCAAGTCTTTTTTTAAATCTTTGCGGGAGCAGACTGTCTCATCTTTCACCTGAAGAGAAATTGATGGTGGTGATGTGCCATGGGGTTGGTTCCAACTCATAGAGGCCCCGTATGGGGTTTCTGAGGCTATAAATCTTTACGGGGACAGAAATTCTCATCTTTCTCCCACTGAATGACTGGTAGTTTCAAATTGCTGACCTTGAGGTTAGCAGCCCAACTCGAAGCTACCAGAGTGCCTGGCCTCATTCAGATGAGTTAATTGATGCTTGGTTTTTTAAAGCCCTTTGTGTCTGTGTTCTTCATCTTGAGTATGTGAAGAAACTGCAGTGATGGATTGAGCCGCCAGGAGAATCTGGGGAGCTCTGGAATTGCTGAAAACATTGTTACTTACTTGAGAAGGGCGCTGGAGGTGAGACAGAAAGGGCAGAAGGCAGGAGATACTTGTGGCAGAAGTTATTTTTAAGTTTTCCTTCATGAAATATTAGGGTAATGATGTTCTTTTCTCCTTATTCTAGGTTTGTGAAGTTTTCTATGCCCAGTGTTCCTGACTTCGAAACCTTATTCTCACAGGTTCAGCTTTTCATCAGTACT
The DNA here is from genome assembly GCF_000296735.1 of Chrysochloris asiatica. Lineage (NCBI taxonomy): Eukaryota > Metazoa > Chordata > Mammalia > Afrosoricida > Chrysochloridae > Chrysochloris > Chrysochloris asiatica. The sequence continues at coordinate 238,051 of NW_006409074.1, forward strand.
TGTAATGGAGAGCACATTCGATATGCAACAGACACTTGTAAGCTAAATAACACTGTGTATTTCCCTGGAAGGTATTTTGCCTGTGATGTAATTAATTATATCTTCAATATTTTGTTATTGTTATATCTAGTTGCTGGACTTTGCCATCAGTTAACAAATGCACTTGTGGAAAGAAAACAGGTAAGAAATGTTATTATTATTTGAATATCCATAATTATGATGTATATAGCTAATTTGCAAAATGAACTGATTTGTCTGTAATCTAAGCTAGTACTAAGAATCCTACCACTTAAATAGACATAGTCACTTCAGAGTAGTGAATGCATTTATGCGGGGACAAATAATCTATATGTAAGGAGAAGAGAGAAGGAGAACCCCTAGGCAGCTACTAAGTTTTCTGTTTTGTTCTAACTACTATGTGGTAAGGAGCTCTGGTAGCGTAGTGGTTACACAAGTCGGGCTATTAACCTCAAGGTCAGAAGTTCAAAACTACCAGCCATTCGCGGGAGAAAGATAAGACTTTATGCCCCAGTAAAGATTTACAGCCTCAGAAACCCTGTGCAGGGTCACTGTGAGGCAGAGCCAACTCCACGGCACACCACCACCACCAGCATCCTTTATATTGAAATAAGCTGTTTTGTTATGTGTTACATTTTTTTCTCTTTAACTTTTTTTATTGTGATTTTAGACTTAAAAAAAGAGTTGTAAATGGTAATATTTTACCACTTTTGCTTATCCTTTTCTCTCTAGTATTGTTGGTTGCTTTGGAGTTGATTCTGATACATACTTTAAACCATAGGAAATAAAATTACAGATATTATGTTCTGTAACATAACCACAACAGAACATGTAGCATTAGGAAATTAACATTAATAGGATACTGTTAACAAATTTATGGACCTTACTCTGATTTTGTTTGTTTTCCATTCATGTGTTTATGGCATATGAAAACTCTAGATTATTAATTGCATTGTCTTGTTAAATCTCTTCTGTTGTTGTTAAATGCCAACAAGTCTGTTTTGACTCGTAGCCACCCTGTGTAAGGTTTCCGAGGAGTGGCTGCTGAGTTTGAATCACCAGCCTTGTAGTTCAAACTGACCTTGCAGTCCAGTGCTTATCCTACCATATCAAGACTCCTTCAGTCTCCTTTAATCTGAAACAGATCTTCAGTTTTTCTTTACCTTTTGTGATGTTTTTGAAGAGTTACAGTTCGAGTGGTTTTTATTTAAAGTAAACTTGAAGGCTAGTGGATATGAAGGCTGACAGCAGAAAGAACCCAATGGTATTTTGTTGGAGTACTAAATAAACTGCAGTTTGAAAGAAATGGGTTTTTTTTAAAAAGTCAAGTCTCTCTTAAAAAACTATGTTATTCAGTTATTTTGTAGTCACAGCTCAGGACGAGAAACTGATTTTCCCTTGAAAGTTAGACTTTTTATTTACAACCAGATGCGTAAGCTGCCAGTTTGGAACTTTGTAGTCTTAGTTTCGATGGTAATTCTCTGTCAAGTAATAGGCATTGTTGTTGGAGAGAACATCCCCATGAAACATAGACACGCACTGCTGTCGAGTCAGCCCATAGTGACCCATGAGGATGGAAGAACTGCTCCTAGAGTTTCTGAGGCTCTCCATCTTTATGAAAACAGATGTCTTCATCCTTTTTTTATAGAGCGACTGGTGGGTTTAAACCACCAACATTTCAGTTAACAGTCCAACACTTAACCCACTGAGTCACTTGGAATCCTTACTGTCCAGCTGACAGAAGGGGCAAACACCAGCACCCTTTCCGCCAGTGTATTAAGCACAGGCACCCATCTGTTGTGTTATGAAATGTTTATTTGGGTAGATATAAACATAATGAATTGTTGAGGAAGTAGTAGTAGTATTTATTTATTATCTTCATTGTAATGAGAACTTTGTGATTTTTAAAAAGGTATTGAATTATTCAAAGTATCTCATAAGAAACATGTAAGAAGAAGGTTCTTCTGGCTGAATAGGGATAGAAATTTCCTGAAAGAGTGTGGAAACCTCATATTGCTATTTAAAGGAAACTGTCAGTTAGTGGTTATGAATCGGGCTGCGAACTGCAAGGTCAGCAGTTCGAAACTACCAGCTGCTCCATGGGAGAAAGATGAGGCTTTCTGCTCCCATAAAGATTTACATCCTCGGAAACCCTGTTCAGGGTCACTATGGGTCGGAACCAGCTCAACGGCACTTAACAACAACAACATCAATTAGTGTTATTTTTTATTTGTAAGTGACAACATAAGATCCAATGTGCTGCCATCTTTGAGAACTTATCTGAAAGAGATGTCATTTCTGACAGCCCCTGCGAGGAATTGGCATCCTTAAACAAGCCATCGACAAGATGCAGATGAATACAAACCAGCTGACCTCAATACATGCTGATCTCTGCCAGGTAAACAGCCAGTGTGTGGCTTAAAACAGATCAGAAGTGTAATGTTACGGGTTTGGGCAACATTAGATTAGATAAATGAAGACAGTTTAGTGATAATTGTGGTAAGTTTTACACATTGAAAATTACAAATGCTAAATCTAAAGGACTGGGGATCAGCTTATAAGCTTGTGATGTACCAGTTAAGATAATTAAATGTTTAAAAATTCTCAAGTCATTTTCAGTTTTTGTAAATTGTGATAAAAATAAAGCAAAACATTTGCAGTTTCATAACGTAAAATTTAGTAACATTATTAAGTCATTTATTTTTTAAGGTATTATGGAACCTGAGACCAAACACATATTATTCCTTACACCTTTAAGTTTTATCCATTTATGTATTTTATGTGGTTCAAAATCCAGGAGGCACAAAGAATATATAATAAAGTCTCCCTCATTTCTTCTTCCCCTGTAGTATTTTTATGGACATAACAGACAAACCTGGGAGATTGATCCATATCAGTTTTTATAGCTGCGGAGTATTCCATAATACTGTGCCACAGTTTAACCATTCCCTGTGGAGTACTTGGGAGCGTGGTGGCTTTGTAGGGTAAACATTGGAGTATGAATCACAGATTTGGCAGTTCCAGTCCACCGGCTGCTCCAAGGGAGAAAGATAAGGCAGGCTTTCTGCTTCTTCAAAGACTTAAGGGCCTTGTGAGTTGGAACCCACTCAATGGCACTTAACAGCAATAACAATTGAGCACTTAGATTGTTTCCTTAATGAGTAATAGCCCAAAACCTACTGCTGTGAAGTCGATTCTGACCCCCATGTGGGGTTTCCAAGGCTGTAATAAATCCTTATGAGAGCAAAAAGCCTGGTGTTTCTCCTGCAGAGTAGTTGGTGGATTAAAACTGCTGATCTAGCGGGTAACAGTTCATTGCTTATCCCACAGCACCACCAGGGCTCCTCAGGTCACTTCAAACACATGTTCTACTGCCTTCCCTTTTTTTTTTTTTCTTTCTCCCATTTTTCTTTTAAACACATCTGATTGAGATGTGCATAGCAAACGACAGCGATGTGCACTAAATTTAAGTGTACATGCATCTACCACCCATGTGACCACCACCCAGATCACAGCACTTTCCTATGTGCTTCCTTTCTTTTGGACAGTTCCCTGCACTTTCTCAGAAAGACTCAAATGGAAAGGGATTAATGTAAGAAAAGGCTTCCATTTCTATCTCACCATGCTGGTCTATTTCTACTCCACCAGTTCAATCTAGAGAAAAAGGGCCCACTGTCTTCCCATCTATAGATAGATGGACAGTGGGTAGGCTAAGTGAGAACTGTGCTTTATTTATCAGTTGTGAAGTGCTCTCTTTTATAACTGTTTAGTCTTTATAAAGAAATGCTACTTTGTTCTACTGCTCAAAAAAGAAGAAATCACTTGAATCAGAAAAATGTACAAGTGGTCTTCAAACTTCTGAAAACGATTTCTGAAGTCTGCCAAGAGTAGAATTAAAATGATTCAATGTTAATTTGTCATAGCTTTGTTTGCTGGCAAAATGCTTTAAGCCTGCCCTGCCGTATCTTGACGTGGACATGATGGATATCTGCAAAGAGAATGGAGCCTATGACGCCAAGCACTTTCTATGTTACTATTATTATGGAGGCATGATCTATACTGGACTGAAGAATTTTGAAAGAGCACTCTACTTTTACGAACAGGTAACCAGGCCTCTACGTGTCTAGGAGGTTGTTTTGAACTTGTGGAAAAAAAAACCCAAAAACATTCTCTTAGATGTATAGCAGGAACTGGTTGAGCCCAAAGCCTAAGAGTTTCAGGTGGAAAGACTTTCTAATATTGTTTCTCTATGGTAACGTAAACTGATCATTTGGCTCCTTCAGTTGAAGGAACAGTAGCAGTGTGGAGAGCACTCTGATGCAAAATAGGTACACCTCTTAGTCCTGGTCTCCACTTCTACATAAGGAAGAGGTTAGACAGAATGATCTTTAAAGTGTCTTCTTGTTATAAAACCACAGGTATGGTGTTTTGTTAAGTTTTCTTTATTTTTATATGTAAGATACTCTCGGTTCAAAATTCAAAAGGTATTAAGAAATAAACAGTAAAAAAACTCGCTGACATCTGTCTTTTGGCCACTAGTGTGTGCAGTAGACATACTGCATAATCTGGAGGTTCACTCAGGGTCTGAAAAACAGAGAAGCAATATTGACTAATTACCTGTATTTTCAAGATGTTAGTTAGATATTCATAGATTCCTATTATAGTCACAGCATGTGTTAAGTAATAAAGCGTGTTGTAAATGTTCATGGATCTCACAATTACCTGAAATCGTAGCCCACGTATCTGTGACTCCGAGCATTGCCTCTGTGAGTCTGTGGCATGCTGGGTTAACAGATGCTGTTGAGGGACTGTGGGGAGAGTCACCTTAGAGTACCGGTAGTTGGGGATGTGTCGTAAGGGATGTGTCTGAACAGAATTAAATTGTCAGCATGACTTCTCTGTAAGCAGAAAAAGAGAGTCACATTTTGTATGTCTTGCAAAAAGTATACAATTATTTCTAAAAGCCAGTGGATGCAGTATTAGTTTTACAGCCAGTATGGTAACTTCTGAGCATACTGTTAATGTTGGGGTATCGAAAAGGAAAGTATGCAATGGACTTAAAAAGTACTTCTATTATAAATAACTGAAATATTTAAAATAAAACATTTTATATGTTTGGAGTTTTAAATCTTTTACCTAAAGATTTACTTATTCCCTGAATTTACCCTAAGGTAAATATTGTCTAAGGAGCTCTGGTAGCGTAGTGGTTACGAATCGGGCTGCTGACCTCAGGGTCAGCAGTTCGAAACTACCAGCCATTCTGTGGGAGAAAGATGAGGCTTTCTGCTCCTGTAAATATTTATAGCCTTGGAAACCCTGTACAGGGTCGCTATGAGTTGGAACCAACTCCATGGCACATAACAACAACAACAAACATTATCTAGTGCTTTAATGAGATGTATGCAATTATCAATGGTCTTACTACTTTAATTTCAGAAGATGGTACTAATTTTTATTATTGTTTTAAAAAAAAAATTTTAAGGAGGACCTGCTTTTGGGGGGGGCGGGGAATTTCAGCTCATACAGCATTGTGTAAAACAAAGTAAAAGTTTATTTTCCTCATTGTTAAGTGCCGTGGAGTTGGTTCCGACTTACAGCGACCCTGTATAGGGTTTCCGAGGAGCAGCTGGTAATTTTGAATCACCGAACTTGTGATTCAAACCAACCTTGAGGTTGAATGCGTATCCTATGGTGCCACACCAGGACTCCCAATTCACACCTAGGATTTTTACAGTATTTTAAAGTATTAGTGACATGGGGAGGCTCTTGAGCCTTCTTTCATTGCTGGTAGAATTGTAAAGTGGTGCAGCTACTTTGGAAAACAGTTTGGCAATTCTTCAAAAAGTTAAACATGGCCCAGTAATATTACTTCTTAGATACACACCCAAGGGGAATGAAACATAACGTACAATTAAAAACTTACACACGAATGATCATAGCAGCATTATTTATAATAACCCAAATGTTTTTCAACTGACGGGTAGATAAGATTTGTATATCCATACAGTAGGAGCCCTGGTAATGTAGTGGTTATGCATTGGGCTGCTAACTACATGGTCAGTAGTTTGAATCTACCCTCCACTTTCTGGTAGAAAGATAAGACTTTTTGCTTCCGTAAAGATTAACTGCCTTGGAAACCCTATACAGGGTCACTATGACTCAGAACCGACTGGACAGCACTTAGCCCCCCCCCCACATCCCCCGCTGTAGCAGTCAAAGGGAGTGAAACACTAATACATAAAAGAACATGGATGAACCTTGAAAGCATTATGCTCAGTGAAGGAAGCTAGACAAAATGCCACATACTGCATGATTCCATATATGTGAAATGTTAACACCTGGCAGGCAAGTCAATAGAGACAGAAAGTAGATTAGTGACTATCAGGGGGCAATGTCAACTGACTGCTAACAAATGTTAAGTGCTTTCAACTTGGTTCTGCCTCATAGTAACCCTGGATAGGGTTTCCAAACTTGTAAATCTTTGAGGGCGCAGAGAGCCTCATCTTTCTCCCAGAGAATGACTGGTGGATTTGAACTTCTGACTTTGTGGTTTGTGCTTTGTGTTTATCCTACAGAGCTACTGTGGTCCCCAGCTAATGTGCTGAAAATGTTCTGAAATTAGGTAATAATGATAGCTGCACAAATTATGTTGAATTTTACAGTTTTTTTAAAGGAACAATTTTATGGTATTTGGACTATATCATTCAAGCAGTTCTAAAAGTGATAATAGTAGAAGTTTTTTGTTTTTTATAAATTAAAATGAATACATGTGGTTGATGATGCCGCTCTCTCTCCCTCAGGCTATCACTACTCCGGCCATGGCAGTCAGTCATATCATGTTGGAGTCATACAAGAAGTATATTCTAGTTTCCTTGATATTACTTGGCAAAGTACAACAGCTCCCAAAATATACGTCCCAGATTGTGGGTAGATTCATTAAGGTGAGTTCAATCCTTAAAAACATTGTACCAGTATGGTTTTGAATTTTATTTTTATAGTGATTAACCCTCCCAACAGCTTTAAATTAGTAGACATTAAGTTTCTGCTGTGAGCTTTATTCACAAGTCCCTTGTTCCCTTCCATACTCTGGTCACCCTGATTGGAATCAAATGTTTCTTGGTGTAGCCTTCACTCTGAGGAGTTGTAGCCATAGATGCCTAAGCTCCTTTAAGGGTAGATTTTGTGTGTTACTGCATTACATTTTAGCCAAAATAAGCAGTGCTGATTTTTTGTTTTGGTTTGTTTTTGTTTTAAACTCAGTTAGTCTAAACATTGGAACATGTCTCATAGAACTTTTGTTTCATTTCTCAACTTTGGAACGTCACTTTAAAGATGTATTTTGTGTGTGTGTGTGTGTGTGTGTGTTGTGCATTTTAATTTTGAAGTACTTTTTCATGTCTGCTTGTTTTTTTAAAAAAAACTTAAGTTCAAAAGGATATATTGAGTCACAGTCATTTTACTAAGTTTTGCCCAATCCTCCTTGTAGGGAACTCAGAATTTCAGGATGTTGGGATTTTTGGTGTTAGCTTTTCATGTTAGTCTGATGAAGATAGCCAGGTGTCATTTGCATAAGAGACCAGTTGCGGCCCTAGGCTGCCTAGTTAGCCTTGGAGGTTGGGGAGGGAGAATTGGAGCAGGATGGGGTTAAGAGAGCTTGCTGATTTCCCATGGAAGGATGTTGAGCAGGTAGGGTTACAGTAGCCACACTTAGGTGACGCTAGGGAACTCCCATGGGTCCTTAGGGTTCCAAAGCTAGCCTGCTTCACTTTAGCATTTTTATAAAGTAGGGTCTTTTTGCCTTGAAATTTTTCATAAGAATTAGTCATTTGCTTACAATAGCATTATAAATGGTGAAAAGAATGGCAGACTTCAGAGTTAGATGTGACTTGAATCCCACCTTTCTCTGTTATGCATTCTACCTCAATTTCTGAATATTCCGAGGAAGGGATAATCTATGTAAAATGCCCAAAGCCACTCAGGCTCTTAGGAAGCCTGCAGCCACTGTTACTGCTCTTGTTCTATCTTCCTTCTTGCTAACAGAACTAGCAGATTATCCCATTGTATCTGGTAAGGTATCTTCTTGTGTTGGTGAGAGAGAGTTGGAAATAATGGAGATTTTGCATTCTCTCCAGTATAATTTATCAATAGAAGAGAAAGAACCATGATCGAGAGAAAGACATGGACATGCCTTGACTGGCCTCATTGGAGATCATGTGTGTTGCCATGATCTGTACCAAAAAGGGTTATTAATAATAAGTTGCTCCATAATGAATTTCAATCATGGCCTTTAAAACTAAGCATTTTCTTTGAGTAAGTTATCATTTGTTAGATGGTAATAAAGGATGTTGATTTAGGATCCTCTCCTGATTTGTTTGATGTGTTCCTTAAGTTTTTGCTTTATTTAAAAACCTTTATTTAATATACTTGCTCAAAACATAATACCAAAAGTTTTTTTGCTTCCTCCACAAATTTTATTCGTCTCATTTTTTTAAAAATCTCTCCTTAAACTTTTAGCCCCTTAGCAATGCCTACCATGAATTAGCACAAGTTTATTCAACCAATAACCCCTCGGAACTGCGAAACCTGGTGAGCAAGCACAGTGAGACTTTCACTCGTGATAACAACATGGGACTGGTGAAGCAGTGCTTGTCGTCTCTGTATAAGAAGAATATTCAAAGGCTAACTAAGGTGAGTGAGGCTGCGCTGCGCTCTTGGCTGGCATCGTATGGTGCCCCATCATCCGGTTTTTCTTTCCTTCTTCTTTCTGGTGGCAGGATTTCTATATTAAAGAAAGAAACGATCACAACTGAGTGTTAAAGCTTTTGGTCTTTCCCACACTGGAGTAGGATATTTGAAAAGAGGAATGGGTGAAAAGGGCAGCAGGTGATGTGGATGACTTATTGGGAGGCAGACGGAAGTAGCCTGAGAGGGGTCAGCACTTCCAGGTGTAGTGATGATACTTAAGCAGAGATAAGGCCCTCATTACTTGACTTCTGTTTGCACCTCTTGCTGGAGTACTATGTTACTTAAATAGTGTTAACCATTTAAGCCATACTTGCCTAAGCTAAATGCAGATGAAGGGAGAGATTTAAGCAAGTTAGATAATTTTTCTTTTCAAAATGCAAATAACCTGATGTTTTGTGATTATAGAAAATATGCTTTTCAAGTATTATTTTGTTATGTGCTGTTGAGTCAGTTCCATAGTGACCCTATATAAGGTTTCTGAGGAGCAGCTAGTATGTTTGAAATGCTGACCTCATGGCTCCAATGGACCCTGTGGTCCAGTGGTTTATCCTACAGCGTCACACCAGGACTCCGTCATCAAGTATACACAGTGATAAAAGTAAACAGAAAACTGAAATCTCATTGCTGCAAGTAGTATTAAGAGTATTTTAAATGGAGCATTGTTTTTTTTTTCTCTTGAGTCATCGACTCAGAGCTGTAGCAATTCACAGCTGTTTGACAGTATGGTGGGTCTACTCCTGTGCACACCCTCTGTCTGTGTCCCAGCGGAGATGGTTGGAGAGCAAGACTAGGAGGTGCGGCCAGATCTGCTGAGCAGAACTGCTAATGAAGGAGGAGAGGGATCCGACAAGGTGACTTTCCCTGGCACCCAAGAGACACTGAGGAAGCAGAGTGGCAAGTTTAGAAGTAGCAGTGCAGGTCAGCAAACTGACAAGGATAAGTGCTTCTGCAGGAGACGAGGAAGGAGGTGAGAAGAATCACAAGTGGATGGCTTTAACAGACAAATTTGTTTTCTCACAGTTTTGCAGTCTAGAAGTCCAAAATCACCAACTGCTCTAAGGGCAAGCATTCTGTCTGTGTAGCTTCTAGGGGAAGGTTCCTTTTCTCTTCAGCGTCTATTCCTTAGCTTCCTGTGGAATGGCATCTATTTTCCCGGCCCTGATGTAGCATTGTAGGATAGCACTGGACTGCTAACCACCAGGACAGCTGTTCAAACCTGCCGGCTGCTCCTTGGAAACTCTATCTAGACAGGGTCACTATGAATAGCATGACACTGCTTTCTTAATCTGCTCCATATTCTGAGAAGAGATCGACTAAAAACACATCTGACTCTAATGCAGCTTCATAAACATAACAAATGAGATTATTGTTGTTGTTAAGTGCCCTCCATTTGACAGCATTGTTGGTTCTGACCCATAGTGACACTATAGGTTTCTGAGGAGCAGCTGGTGAGTTTGAACTGCCGACCTTGTTGTCTAGTGCTTATCCTACAGCACCACACCAGGACTCCAATGTCTCTTACTAACTAAACATTAGAAAATGAAATGGTTTTCAAGAAGTTCCTCTATGTCAACTCTGCTTAAGCCTCACTGACTAGAACTCACTGGGTATGGCTTTACTAGTTAGCTGGTGACTAGGGAGAAGGGGTTATGGATTTGGGTGATAAGCTACCGTTTGCAAATACCAATAGGCTACTCAGTATTAATATTTTGGTAATTATTTTTCTAGATTGTTCTTCTTTGTCTCTTCTCTGTATGAGTGGGCCCCAAAACATTCATGGAAAAATTCTTTTCATTCCATTTTTTCACTATATTTTTCAAATTCTCTCATATGTGTGCACTGTCAATTTAGATAAAATTGGGATTCTACTGTACTTATGAAGGAGCTCTGATAGCGTTGTTGTTGTTGTTAGGGGCCATTGAATCGGTGCCAACTCATAGTGACCTTATGCACAGTAGAACGAAACACTGCCCCATCCTGGGCCAACTTCACTATTGTTGCCACGCTTGAGTCCATCGATGCTGCCACTTCCCCAATCCATCTCTCTGGGGACTCTTCCTCTTTTTCTCTGACCCTCCACCTTAACAAACATGATATCCTTCTCCAGTGACTGGTTCCTCCTGACAATATGTCCTAAGTAAGAGAGACGAAGTTTGGCCATCCTGGCCTCTAAGGAGCACTCTGGCTGCACTTCTTCCAACACGGATCTGTTGGTTCTTTTGGCAGCCCATGGCATTTTCAATATTCTCCTCCAACACCATAACTCAAAGGCATCAATTCTTCTACGGTCTTCCTTATTTATTGCTCAACTTTCACATGCATATGAGGCTATTGAAAATACCATGGCTTGTGTCAGGCGCTGACATGACTAAGGTCATGGCTTAGTCCTTAAACTGACATCTTTGCTTTTCAACACTTTAAAAAAAAGGTTTTGTGCAGCAGATTTTCCGAATGCAATACGTCGTTTGATTTCTTGACTGCTGCTTCTGTGAGTGTTGATAGTTGATCCAAGAAGAATGAAGTCCTTGACTTCATCTTTTCTCCTTTGATAAGAATGTTGTTTATTGGCCCAGTGGTGAGGATTTTTGTTTTCTTGACATTGAGATGCAACCCATGCCACAGGCTGTGCTTTTTGGTCTTCATCAGTAAATATTTTAAGTCCTCTTCACTTTTTGCAAGCAAGGTTGTATCATCTGCATATCACAGGTTGTTAATGACTCTTTCTCCAATCCTGATGCCACGTTTTTCTTCATATAATTCAGCTTCTCAGATTATTTGCTCAGCATACAGGTTGAATTAGTATGGTGGAAGAATACAACCCTGTCGTACACATTTCTTGAACCGGGCTGCGAACTTCAAGGTCAGCCGTTTGAAACTACCAGCTTTTCTGTGGGGGAAAGATGAGGCTTTCTGCTCCTGTAAAGATTTACAGCCTTGGAATCCCTGTACAGGGTTGCTGAATTGGAACCGACTCCACAGCACATCACTGCCACCACTCTACTTCTGCGGCTTAGTTATTTAGTGCTGCTGTAAAAGAAATGGACTTCTGGCGTGGCGCTGTTGGGTAGGATTGCAAGGTTGGTTTGAACCACAAGGTTGGCGGTTCAAAATCACCATAACTTCTCAGAAAACTATCCTGGGTCGCTATGAGTTGGAACCAACTCGATGGCACTTAACAACAATAACATAACAGAAATACTATAAGTGGGTGACTTTAACAAACACATTTACTGTCTCTGTTTAGGAGGCTGGAAGTAAGTGTAGCAGCTCTGGGGAAGATGCTTTCACACTCCCTGCCGCCCGCCTCCCCACCCTCATCCCCCCAGCTCCACCCAAAGCCCTGGTCATTTCAAGCTTCTGCTCCTGAGAGATTTTCACAGGGCTTGTCATCTCTTTTCTCCTATCTCTGTTTCTCTTGTTCGTTCAGTCTCTCTATATTTCTAAAGAATACACTCTATACTAATCCTGTGTCATTAACATAGAAAATTCTTGAACAGGATTATAACCTTGGGCATAAAAGTGAGGATTTATACTACATTTGGTGGTGACATGTCAGTCCATAACAATGTGGGCCTTTTGTGTTTTGTTTTTTTTAAGTAACTTCATCAGAAATAATATTCATTTGACAAGCAGCTATGTAAGATTTTATTCTAGGGCAGAGATGGGTACAGAAGATGTCCTGCCATCACAGGAACCACCTCGAAGGCACTTAGCAACAACAACAACAGGCTTAACAGAAGCAGACCACCACCAGGCCTTGCTTTGGTAGTGCCCCTGAGTGGGTTCAGACCTCCAGCTGTTGCCTTAGTAGTCACACACAATCTGTTTTTGATACTCAAAGACCTATAAACAAAACAAACAACTCTGTTTGGAAGATTGGGCATTTTGACCAAATTCTAGACAGAGCAGTGACAAACACTGGTTTCCTTTATATATAACAACTTGTAGCCTCTTTTAATTTCTATTCCCTATTTATTTAAAGTTTTCAGCTTTGAAGTTTGTAAGATAGCTACTTTCCGTTGGTGTTGAATCAATAATATACTTATAATATACAAAATTTAAATGATAACAGAAGTCATCATTCAAGTCTTAGACACCAGTCACTCACTCTTTAGTCTTTGCCCAGAGCTAACTCGTAGGATCAGTTTCTTAGTATTGTTCTGGAGATAGTTTTATGTGCACACAAATAAATCCATACAAATATTTGTACTCACCACACACACACATATTTAGTTTCACTTTTGTTTAAAAAATTTTTTCGTTGTGAGTTGGGTAAAGGTTTTGTCTCATCTCGATTGCAGTTCCTTCACCAGTGTAAGTCATTCCATATACCCCCAATGTTTCTTCTTTCTTTCTCAACCTTTCTGAACTTTGACCTTGGATAAATGTTGCCCTTTTGATATCTAATAGTTGGTTATTTTACCTTGGTGTGGGCCGTCAGGATCATTTGAACCACAGGGTTGGTGCTTCAAACTCACCAAATGCTCCTCAGAAATCCTATATAGGGTTTCTATGTGTCATAACCAACTCGAGAACACTTAACAACACACTTCACTAGTATTACTGTTCTCTTATAAATCTATTTATAGTTTGGCTGAAACTTGAAACCCCAGTGTGAGTTCAGTTCTAGACCTGAAGGGTGGCGCAAGGGCATAGTCTTGAGTCCCACCATTGTCTGTGCATCCTGATCTTGCCCCCACCCCCACCCCTTTTTTTTTTTTTTTAACACAAATGCTATTAGCATACCATACACTTCTGGGATTTAGGTGGTTTCCTCTGTTTTTCTATTATAAACATATATGAAAATATGTGTAGAAATCCATTCAGTGCATTCCTACTCTTACTCTATTCCTATTTGTTGATGTAGTACTTATTCCTCCGATCCTAACCATGAAAGCTTGATTGTGTTGTTGTTAAATGCTGTCGAGTCAGTTTCAACTCAAAGCGACCCTGTATAGGGTTTCCGAGGAGTGGCTGGTGAACTTGAACCGCCAACCTGGCGGTTCAAACCGACCTTGCAGTCCAGTGCATTAACACACAGCGCCACACCAAGATTCCCAAAACTAGATTAGATATCACCTTAAAGGGGACAGTCCTCCAGACTGCCCAAGATTTTAGATGCCAGATGCAAGCACAGGGGTCTCTAGGACTAACCTAGCTTCTGATCTGACCCCCACAACTACTCAGGTTTCATAATTCATTAGAAGTGTATTTACAATTACAGACATGTTTTAGCCAAAAAGATACGGCTACAGAGAAAAATAAGACGAGGTCTGGGAGGATTTACAGTACAGAGCCTCCGTGTCTCACAGGGTGTGTATCAGTGTCAACCAGCAAGACCATGGTGCTTCAGTGTCGGGAGCTCCGCCTCATTTTCACAGCATGGCTGCTTGAATCGATGTGCATTTGTCTATATTGATATCGCCTGGTGGGTATTTCTGGCATGGCCAACCCCAGTCCAAGAGTCACCTCATTAGCATGGCCTATTAGGCTTATGTGGCCTGGAACCCTCACCAGGGAAATGCCCAGGCTTTAAAAACTATCTTGAGGAGCCGTGAACAAAGACTGTGTTCTTGGGTAAAGTTCATTTTAAGTCTTACACATACTTAAGGTAGAGTAGAACCACTGGGCCAAGAGGGGAATGCATGGGGATCTAGGGGTGCTGCTAAATTGTCTTCCATATATATATGGTACTAATTACATTGATTCCAGGTGCTAGTAAAGATGACTGCTCCTCAGACCTATAGTACTGCACAGAAGCCGTGGTGACACAGCAAGTTAAGCGGTATCCAGCTAACTGCAAGGCCAGCGGTTCAAATCCAACAGGCAGTCAGTGGGAGAAAGATGAAGCTGTCTGCTCTTGTTGATTAGCAGTCCCAGAAGCCCTGTGGAGCAGCTCTGCTGTATCCCTTAGGGTCACTATGACTTGGACTCAGCCTGATAGCAGTGGGTTTTGTTTGGTGGTAGTTCAGCATGTTGTCCAACTTTCATGTCTTTGGCAAACTGGAAGGTGAAAATGGAAATCCTGTTGTGGTTTGATTTTATATATGTTTAATTATAAGTGAGATTGAATGTCTTTAATATGGTAGAAAGCCCTCTGATTTCCTCTGATTTATTTGCTTTCAGATAGTTCTCAAACTGTTTGAATTATTGGTCTTTTACAGTTTTGCCAGAGTGCTTGACATTATCAGGAAGTTTACCGTTTTTTGGACTTCTAGGAGACTGATGGATCCCTGAGGTGGCACTGTAGGATCAGCACTGGGCTGTGAACCACAAGGTCAGCAGTTCAAACCCATCAGCTGCTCCTTGGAAACTATACAGGGTCACTATGAGTCAGAACCGACTTCACAACAACAGGAGACTGATGCTGACTCAGTCCACAGGGATCTCAATGTCGTGTTTTCACAAAAATTGTGTTTTACTGTTCAGGAAAGTAAGTTTTCAATGACTCAAATAGATCTACATATTTGTTATGAATTGATTGATTCCCCCCATTCAAAATGGATGTCCACTTGGCCAAGCCTTAGTTAATTTTCAATATTCTCCATTGTGTTGTGAGTTCTCACCTCTATGATGTTAATGAGATAGGATTGTTGTTAAGTGCCCTTGATGATTTGGTTCCAACTCATAGTGACCCTGCATAGAGTTTCCATGCTGGTGGATTTGAACCACCAACCTTGTGGTTAGCAGTCCAATGCTTATCCTACAGCGCCACACCAGGACAAGATTGTTGTTTTTAAGTACCATCAAGTTGGTTCCAACTCGGTGACCCTGTATAGCATTTCCAAGGAATGACTGGTGAGTTTGAACTGCCAACTTTGTGGTTCAAACTGACCTTATGGTCAAGTGCTTATTGTACAGTGCCACACCAAGGACTTCTTGGCATTTTTATTAAAGAGGCAGGATACAGTCTGTAAGATTAGGTTACATTTTGAGTAACCTAATCTTGAGCTAGAGAAGAGATTAAACCACAGAACAAAGATCAGAGGGATGTACTGTCGCTAAAATAGAAGAGCTAAGCATGGAGCTTGTCCTTAGGAGTCAGAGTCTCTGTGCTTTGAACCTGCTAGACCTAGGGAAGATTGATGCCAAGACAATGGAGCTCTCCAAGGAACAGCAAATGCACAGGTGCTGACAGGAGACATGGACCTTCCCCCCGAGCCAATAGACAGAGAAAGCATTGAACTGGCACTCTGAATTCAGACTTATAGACTCCTTAGCCTCTTGTGAAAGAATCCATCCACGTGTATTTCTGTTACAGCAGCACTATATAGAACTAAAACAATATTTAATAATTTTTTTTTCCTCAGTTGTTTTTGTGATTAATTCTTCTGACTTTCAGACATTTCTTACACTGTCATTACAAGATATGGCAAGCCGTGTTCAATTATCTGGACCTCAGGAGGCAGAGAAATATGTTCTACACATGGTGAGTATATTTTCATCTTTTAAGATTGATATATGTCAGTATAAAAGCAATGTGTTTATTATGAAAATAGGGAAAGGAACGAGGCATGTGGGAAACATCTAACTTAACCTACTGTTGATATTTCAGTCTAGTTCCTAAAAATCTGTGGAGTTTTCTGTTCATGGTTGTGCTGGGGGAAAATAAACCTGATTCAAAAATGTTCTGTACCCATTGCCATTGAGTCAGTTTTGATTCATAGTGTCCCTAGAGGGCAGAGTGGTCTTGAGACTGTAAATCTTTACTGCCTAATGTATCTCCCACAGACAAACCATTGCTCACGAGGTCACAAGAGAAACTTACATCTTCTCATGGATAGGAATCTGAGTTGCTGTGGACACTTGGTTCCTCTCATTGCTATGATTTATGTGGCATTCTTGCTTCTTTAAAAATTGTACCAATATATTATTAATCTGAAGTAACTCTTGGCTGTCATTATATAGCAGTTTGTGCTTTGTACACTAGAACATCAATCCACTGTGAGCTAAGGGACTTGAATCAGAAGGTAAATCAATGGTTACTAAGCACACTGTTTAGTTCAGAGAACATGTTTTAGCAAAGCATTCTTGATGTAGGAGGCAGTGCCTTGATTAACATTCTGGGCAAATTCATGGTTTCATCAGGGACCAGCACACTGAGTAGCATTCCTTCCTTCATTACTTCAGTTGTTGTTGTTCTGTCTAGTCACTTCCAACTCATAGCATCCCTGCATAGGGTTTCTGAGGAAAGGCTGGTGAGTTTGAACCACCAACTTTGAGGTCTAGTACACACGCAACGCCAGACCAGTACATCCAGAAATATTTTGAAAGTGTTTTAAATGATGATTACAAGAACTCTAATGGAAAAAATGTAAATATGACAAGTAAGGAGAGCAAACATGACACAACTGTGTATATGATAAGCATTGGACTGCTATCCACAAAATAAGGCTTTCTTTGTGGTGCTGCAGGATAATGCACTGGACCCCAAGGTCAGATCGAACCACAAGGTTGGTAATTCAAACTCACCACCTGCTCCTTGGAAAGCCTATACAGAGTTGCTGTGAGTTGGAACTGACTTGATAGCACTTAACAATAACAACCAAGTTTTACAGGAGCAGAAACCCTCATCGCTGGTTGTGGGTCACTGGTCAACAGTGAGGTAAGGCTCCACTGTTCGTCAGAGATAGCCAGATAATGCAGTTTATTTTCACAGAACAGGAACAGTGAAAGGTACCTCTGTTCATCAAATTGGAGTCCTGGCGTGGTACTGCAGGATAAGCGCTGGACTACTAACCACAAGGTCAGCAGTTCAGACCCACCAGTTGCCCCTTGGAAACTCTATACAGGGTGGTCACGTAACAACAGCAACCTTCATCACTTCCTGTGGTCAGTGACCTTATACAGTATAGAGTTTTATGGTCTTGTTTGCCCCTTTCAATAGTCATTGCTTTGAAAACATGTAGCTGGTCAGGTTATGTCACATAAATTCATGAGTGCCTTTGTATCTTAGTAACCTCATGGTGGAGGCTCTGTTGGGTCTATGCACCAGTGTCAGTGTGCCACAGCAGTTTGAGTTGCACTCTCACTGTGGCAAAGGGGACGAGCCACGGTGGTGGCGTGGTTACGCACTTGGCTGATCATCCTTGCAGTCTGCCTCTGTAAATATTTATGGCCTTGCAAACTCTATAGGGCACTTGTGCTTTTTCCTGTAGGGTCTCTGTGAGTTGGAATCAACTAGATAACAGTGGATTTGGTTTTGGCTTGAGGCAAAGGATACTATAACAAACATATTCACCACCCAGCTTAAAATAAGTCAAATATAGGTAGTCCTGACTTACAGTAGGCTTCCTTATAACTCTCTCTGTTTTGACATAAGCTGAATACCTCATATGTTTATTATTAGTCTTCATTATTGTTGCCTTTTATTTTCAGTATCTTTATACATCGGATCAGTTTGTCCTTGGGGCTTAGAAATGTTACATATAAACTTACTGATACATTTTAACAGCTAAAACCAAACCCACTGTCAAGTCAATTTCAATTCTTAGCAACCTTAAGTTATAGGACAGAGTAGAACTTCTCCATGGGGTTTTCTAAGGCTATAACTCTTTATGGAAGGAGACTCCTACATCTTTTTCTTTCAGAGTGCCTGCTGGGTTCAAACTGCTACCTTTCAATTACTAGCTAAGTGTTTGAACCAGTGTACCATTAGGGCACCTAATCTAAGTAAAATAAGTAAATCATAAAAATATACGGCAACAGTAAAGAAGAGTTAGATGAGTGGGCATTCTTTCATTTGTGGTAATCACTCCATTTGTGGAAGGTTCTAGATTGTCTGGATAACCCCTTGGAATAGGGATGGTGTTTCTAGTCAGAAAAGTAGTATTGTATGTGTACCTGCATCTGTAGCTCTTTCTTCCTAAATTTCTTGGTGATATCTCATTGCTTCCCATAGCTGCCTAATGACTTGAGCAAAACCGTTAGCTTATGGGTCCATGTTTTTGATCAACAGAAGCCCCTGAAGTGGTTTAGGAAAACAGTCTGTACAGCAGTGCCTCAAACAGTAAATCATACAATTTAATATCTGAGAGTAATAACATTAGCAGATTGTTTGTAGTATGAATTATCAATGAGAAGAGGCCCCCCATCCACCCACCCACCCACACTCACACAATAGCCAGTCTTACGTACAGTTCATCATAACTCGAATAGGTTTAAGTCAGGGGTTTATCTATGCTTCCTGAGTGCTGGTGTGCCACTATAGGATAAACACTCAACCATAAGGTCGGCAGTTCAAATTCACCAGCTGCTCCTTGGAAACCCTATACAGGGTTGCTATGAGTTGGACCTGACTCCACAACACTTAAGAACAACAACAACCTGTATTTCCAGTATACTGAAAACCCGTGTCACTTCTCTACCCCAACCATGTCACCACTCCCTGGATTTGAGTACGTGTCATTTAAAGGACTGCATGATAACTCATCAGATTAATATATTGTCTACCTGCATATCAGTTATATGAGTGCACAGCTCCAAAATCAACTTGTGCCTTTAGCCGAGAACAGGCAAATCTGCACCACTATAGAAAAAGCTGGGTACTATGGAATAATGCACTGGACTTCAGGGTAGGTTTGAACTGCAAGATTGGTGTTTCAAACTCACCAGCCGCTTCTCGGAAACCCTATACAGGGTCTCTGTCAGAAACAACTGGAAGGCACTTAACAACTTCGCCAACATAGAAAAGCAGGATTCTACATTTTTTGGATCCATATTATCCCTTTGCTGGAGTAGTATTTCATCAGCATAAGAGTAACAACTATTTCTCCTTTTGAAAATGAAGTCTTTTCTCAGTTTACAAATGTTTTGAGCTTTAATTTTTGACCCTTCTGTCTATCCCTCAAGACAAATGTACATACACAAAACCTGTCCCACTTCAGCTCCTTGCTAGCCCCATGTTGGTTACACAGACTTCCCCAGACATATCCTCGTTGATGGTAAGAAGAAACATACAAATGACCAATACCAGCTAGGACTTAAGATGCAGCAGATATGTGACAGGTCCAGTAGGGGTGGGGGAGGTTTGAGCCCTACTTGGCCACTGCAGAGAAAGTTATGATGCTGCTACATGTCCTACAGTGTACAGGTTAGCCCCATAATGAAATACTGTTGTTAAGTATGTCTAGTCGGGTCTGACTCACAACGTCCTTGTGCACAACAGAACAAAACACTGCTTGTTTCTGTGCCATCCTCACAATCTTTGTTAAACTTGAGCCCATTGCTGCTGCCACTATGCCTGTCCATCCCGTTGAGGATTTTTTTGTTGTCCCTCTACTCTACCTAGCATGTTGTCTTTCTCTAGGAAACAGTCCCTCCTGATAATGTGTCCGAAGTATGAGAAACAAAGTCTTAACATCCTGACTTCTAAGGAGCATTCTTGTTGTACTTCTTCCAGTACAGATTAGTTTGTTCTTCTGGCAGTCTATGGTCCTTTTAATATTCTCCTCCAACACCATAACTCAAATGCATCAATTCTTCTACAGTCTTCCTTATTCACTACCAACTTTCACATGCATATGACACTATTGAAGATACCATGGCTTGGGTCAGGTGCACCCTAGTCCTTAAATCTTGGCTCTTGACACTTTAAAGAGGTCTCGTGAAGCAGATTTGTCCAATGCAATACATGGTTTGATTTCTTGACTGATGGTTTCATGAGTGTTGATAGTGAATCCAAGCAAAACAAAGTCTTTGACAACTTCAATCTTTTCTCCATTTATATGGATGTTATTTATTGGTCCAGTGGTGAAGTTATTTGTCTTCCAATGCAATATGTGACTTGATTTCTTGACTCCTGCTTCCTGAGTATTGATAGTGAATCCAACCAAAATGAAATCTTTGACCAGTTCAATCTTTTCTCCATTTATATGGATGTTATTTGTTGGTCCAGTGATGAGGCTGTTTGTCTTCCAGTGCAATATATGGCTTGTTTTCTTGACAGCTGCTTCCATGGGTGTTCATAGTGTATCCAACCAAAACGAAGTCTTTGACAACTTCATTCTTTTATTCGTTTATCATGATATTTATTGGTCCAGTGGTGAGGTTATATTGAGGTGCAACTCCTAGTGAATGTTTTGATTTCCGTCACTAACGATTTTAAGTCCTCTTGGTTTTCAGCAAGCAAAGTTGTATAATCTGCATATCGCAGGTTGTTAATGAGTCTTCCTCTAATTCTAATGCCACATTCTTCTTCATATAATCTAGCTTCTCGGAGTCTTGGTTCAACATACAGATTGAGTAAGTATGGTTAATGAATACACCCCTAGGGCATACCTTTCCTATTTTTTAACCATAAAGTATCCTTTTGTTCTGTTTGAACAACTGCCTCTTGGTCTATGTACAAATTCCTCATGAGCACAGTTAAGTGTTCTGGAATAATCATTCTCCACAATGTTGTCCACAGCTTTTCATGATCCACACAATTGAAAGCCTATGCATAGCCAATGAAGCACAGGTAAACAAACATCTTTCTGGTACTCTCTGCTGTCAGACACGGTCCATCTGACGTCAGCAATAAGATTGCCCTTGTTCCACATCTTTGTCTGATTCTCGTTTGAACCTCTGGCAGTTTCCTGTCAACGTACTGTTTTAGTTGTTTTTGAATTATTTACTTGCATATGACATTAATGATTTTGTCCGATGATTTCCACATTCCACTGGATAACCTCTCTTTGAAATGATCATAAATATGAACCTCTTCCAGTTAGTTGGCCAGATTTAGCTGTCTTCCAAATTTCTTGGTTTAGATGAGTGAGTGCCTCAAGTGCTGCATCAATTTGTTGAATGATTTCAGTGTGTCTTCCATCAATTCCCAGATCCTTGTTCTTTGCCAATGCCTTCAGTGCACCTTGGACTTCCTCCTCCAGTATCATTGGCTCTTGATCATGTGCTGTCTCGTGAAATGGTTCAGTACAGACTCTGTGTATTCCTTTTATCTTCTTTTGATGCTTCTGCATCATTCAATATTTTGCCAAGGAATCCCTCAAATATTACAAGTCGTGGCTTGAAGTTTTTCTTCAGTGCTTTCAGCTTGGGAAGTGCTAAGTGTGTTCTTCCCTTTTGGTTTTCTAACTCCATTCTTTCACATCTCATTTTAATACTTGACTTGGTCTTCTTGAGCTGCCCTTTGAAATTTTCTTCTCAGTTTTTTTACCTCCTCATTTGTTCTGTTTGCTTTAGCATCTCTACAGTGGAGAGCATCTGACATCCATTTTGGCCTTTCCCTTCTTGTCTTCCTAATGACCTTTTGCTTTCTTCCTGTATGATGTTCTTCATGTCATCTCGCAACTCTTCAGTTCTTCTGTCATTAGTATCTAATGTATCAAATCTGTTCTTGAGATGATCTCTGAATTCAGGTGAGATATGTCAAAGTCATACTTTGGCTTTGTGGAGTTAGTTGGTTTAATTTTCTTCACCTTCAGCCTGAACTTGTATATGAGTAATTGATGGTTTGTTCCAAAGTCTGTCCCTGCCCTGGTTTTGGCTGGTGATATGGAACTTTTCCACTGTCTTTTTCACAGTTGTAGTCAGTTTGATTTCTGTTTATTCCATCTGGTGAGGTCCATGTGTATAATTGTCTTTAATGTTGTTTAAAAGTATTTACAGTGAGCAAATGTGGTCTTGAAAAATTCTATCGTGCAATCTCCAGCATCGTTTCTAGACCAAGGTCATATTTTCCAACTATAGATTCTTTCTCTTTAAATCTTGATTGCATGTTTGATCAATTTCAGACTGAAAAATTTGGTAGACTTTTTCAGTTTCATCATCACTGCCTTTAGTGGTTGGTTTGTAAATTAGAATAATAGTAATACTCACTGGTCTTCCTTGTAGGTGCTTGGATATTGTTGTTATGTGCTGTCAAGTCAGTTCTGACCCATATGAACCCTCTGTTGGGTTTCCAAGGAGCAGCTGGTGAGCTTGAACCACCAATCTTGTTGTTCAAACCGATCTTGCAGTCCAGCGCATTAACCCACAGCACCACACCAGGATATTTGTTGTTGTTGTTAAGTGCCTATGTGTTAATTCTGACCCATAGCAACCCAGTACATTATTTCTGAGGAATGACTGATGAGCTTGAACTGCCAACCTTGTGATTTAAATCGATTTTGCAGCCCAGCCCATTAACCTGCAGCCCCACCCCAGGACTACACTGGGTCCAAAATGTCAGCTCTGCTAAGAGTGAGAAGACCTGGCCTGCAGTGTCAGGTCTATGAAGACGGATTTATTTTAAGTAAATATTTTATTGAAGTATAACACATATGTTTTAGTTAAATACGTTTTCACAGAGTAAAAGCATCTCTGCAGCTACTATCCAAATCAAGACACAGGGTACTGCCGGTACCTTACATCAGCCTATGTGCTTGCTGCTCTTTTGTTTCTGACTTCTTTTACTTAACATTTTGAGCTTCATGCATGATGTGTGTCGTTGTAGTTAGTTCATTTCCAGGACTGCATGATTCCATTTTGTGAGGATACTTACTCATTCTGATTTGATGGATGTATGGATTCTTTCCAGTTGGGGTTCTTTGCATCCCAACTGTGCATAAGATACATATACACATTCCTGTGGTGATGATTCCTGTGGATATCATGGGTTTGTTTCTCAGTCAGGTGTATTCCACCTGTTTGTTAAAGCGGTGGGCACATAGAGAACTTAGTGCACTACTTCATTTCAGTACATTGCATATATACCCAAGTAGGACAGTTTAGGCAGCTCACTCTCAATGCTAACAGATGAAATAATCAGCTTCCCCAGTGTAGCTAGTTGTTAGGAATAACAATCAAACTGGGATATTTATTGGCTTCTCACTTTTTAGTTTTATGGACAGGATTTGGTTATAAGGATCAATCAGATAAACCCTTAATCATAGATACAGATAAACAAAATAGATCATAAAACTATCTTGGAATCAGCATTGGCAGAAACGTTTTCTTGAAGGAGCAGAAAATAATTTCAACTGAAATGAAACAAAAATGGATTAGGGCTTCAGGTTTTAAGACGTAAGTGCAATGTAAATTGTCTTTCAGTGAAACTGATGCTTAAAAATGCAAGGGCAGTATTTATATTATATATTTATATATATATATATAGTTGTCTGTTTTGTACACCTTAGCATCCATAGTGGTGCCTAGCACGTAAAGAATACACATTTATTGTTGTCTACGTTTTACCCTGGTCATATATATTACCATATAATCACATAATGATTGAATCAACTGTTTTTCTGATTTCTATTTTTATAGATAGAAGATGGTGAAATTTTTGCAAGTATTAATCAAAAGGACGGTATGGTCAGTTTTCATGATAACCCTGAAAAATATAATAACCCAGCCATGCTTCATAACATTGATCAAGAGGTAAATTTGAATACAGCGTCTGTGTTTACTTTTTATTGGTGTTTGAGATGGTGTAGGTAGAATACTCATGTTTCCTGTGCTCCAGGATAATTTTACTTTAAATCACAGGCTGTTGTTGTTCAGTGCATTGAGTCTGTTCCAACTCATAGCAACCCTGTGTGGGGTTTTTGAGGCTGTAATTGTTGTTGGAGCACAAAGACTCATCTTAATCCCATGGAGCAGCTGGTGGGCTCAAACCGCTGATCTTGTGGTTTGCAGCCCATCGTTTATCTTACAAAGCCGTTGCACTTCCTAAAGCACACATGGTGGTGGTGTGCAGTGGAATTGGTTCCAACTCATAGCCACCCTGTATAGGTTTTGCGAGACTATGACTTTACAAGAACAAAAAGATTCGAACCGCAGACTTTGAAGTTAGCAGTTCAGCTCATAATCCACTACGCCACCAGAGCTTCTTTATGAGAATGTTAGTTCTTAGAAAGTTAATTTCAAAATCGGCTGTATAAAACTCTTCATGAATATATGACTATGAATAAATGATGGGTTAGATTTCCCAACTAGCTAATGGCAGCCTACTTTAATTGCTCAAATGGTTGATGGGTCTTAAAATTAGTAAAATTCATTCAGCCATCTGTCATATAAAATTTATTCCGATCGAGATAGGTCAGGATGTCTGGGAGCGGGATCAGTGGGGTGGCTAAAGAGACAGTTGCACAGGGAAGCCTCCCTTGCCCTAGCAATTGCCACCTCAGTGTGCTTGCTGCCCAGTACCTTTCAGAGCTCTAGGTCAGGTAGTTCATGGCGGCTTCTGTTTGAATAGAAAAATGGATTAAACTAGAAGTTTAACATTGGCACCTACATTAGGCCATTTTTTAAATTCTAAAACCACACACATGAAAAATTCAAAACTGTACGTGTTTTTTAATCCATTTGATGGCAAAATGTCATCTGAATTGTATGTATAGAAGGTATTTAGCCTACTAAATAAATAACATTTTCTGTAGGAGACAGATGACTCTTTTTCCCATAAAGATTTATAGACTCAGAAAACCCCACACAGAGTGTGTGTGGTGTGTGTGTATGTGTGTGTGTGTGTGTGTGTGTGTGTGTGTGTGTGTATATATATATATATACACACACACACCACACACACACCTACAGAGAGGCTTCTATCATGGAGGGCATCGGTTATACGATGTGTGAGAACTGCACAGACCTGGTGGAGGTGTTAAATGAAACACAGACCACGGAGCGGCGGGGTGAGAGGTGTCTGGAGACCAGGTCGATGGGGAGATGCTGCCTAGCCGGAAGAGACTGCAGGGGCCGGCCAGGCTGTCCTACTTACCCAGGATGCGAGAGCACCATCCTAGCCTAACCATTGGATCGTGACTTTGAGGCGGGATCATCCAACTTAGAGACCCACAAGTGCAGCCCAAAGCGTCTCACTACAACCCAGTCACTCCTGCTGCGCTTCCGCCTCTTGATTGACATCCAAGGATGGAAATACCGCCTTTGAGCCGGACTTAAGGGCCCTAGCACAAGGAGATTCCTATTTAACAGCAACCATGCAACCGCCACT
>NW_006409074.1:265631-268049 GCF_000296735.1 Chrysochloris asiatica
ACCATGGATTTCAGATTAAAGAAAACAATATAGCACTCATTTACCCCTTGTTTGTAAGTTTGCCGTACTGTGGTGGTTGACAGTTTGCTGTGATGCTGGAAGCTATGCCACCAGCCTTTTAAATGATACCAGGGTCGTCCATGGTGGACAGGTTTCACTGAAAACCTTATGAATAGCTGTGGAACATTGTCAGATATAGTGCTGGAAGATCAAAATTATTTTGAATAGCACCAGAGAGAATGTTCTCAGACATAGTGGCAGAAGATGAACTCCTTAGATTAGAAGGCACTCAAAATATGACTGGGGAAAAGTTGCTTCTTCAAAACAGCCTTGACCAAGATAACGTGAATGAAGTAAAGCTTTCGGGACGTTCATTTGCTGAGAAGACACAATTCAAAATGAGGAAAAACAGCTCTAAGTTTCTATTAATAATTGGAGCATGGAATGTACGAAGTATAACTAAATCAATTGCATAAACATCAATATCCTAGGCATTAATGAACTGAAATGGACTGGGTTTGGCTATTTTGAATCAGATAGTCATGTGGTTTACTATCCTGGAAATGAAAAATTTGAAGAGGAATGGTGTCACATTCATTGTCAAAAATAACATTTCAAGATCTGTATTGAAGTACAGTGCTGTCTGTGATAGGATAATATCCATATGCCTACAAGGAAGGCCACTGTTACTCAAATTTGTATACCACTAAGGCCAATGATGACGAAATTGCAGAATTCTACTACTCTCTTCAGTCTGCAATTGATCAAACATGCTTGATGTATTGATAATTGTTGTTAAGAACCACCAACAAAGCAGCGACCAACAACAACTCTGAATGGGTTACCAAGGAACAGCTGGTGAGCTTGAACCGCTGACCTTGTGGTTCAAACTGACATTGCTGTCCACCGCACTAACCCATAGCACCACACCAGGACTCTTGTATTGATTGAATGCAAAGGTTGGACACAGAGGAAAGATCCTGTAGTTGAAAATTACAGACTTGGTGATAGAAATGATGCTGGAGATCACATGATAGAATTTTGCAAGACCAATGACTTACTCATTTTTCTAAACAACATGAAAGGTTGTTTATACACATGAACTTCACCAGATGGAATACACAGAAATCAAATTGACTACATCTGTGGGGAGAAACAGTATCATTAGTCAAACTGTATCATCGGTCTGTGGGGAGAAACAGTATCAATCAAAACAAGGCCAGAGGCCAACTGGAACATACCATCAATTGCTCATGTGGACATTCAGGATGAAGCTGAAGAAAATCAAAACAAGTCCACGAAAGCCAAAATATGACCTTGAACAAATGCCACCTGAATTTAGAGATCACCTTAAGAACAGATTTGATGCATTAGATGCAGATGGCCAAAAACCAGAAGAGTTGTGGAATGACCTCAAGAACATCATACAGGAAAAAAAACAAAAGGTCATGTAAAACAAAGGAACGAAAGAAAAGACCAAAATGTATGTCAGAAGTGACTCGGAAATTTGCTTTCTAGCTTAGAAATGCTAAAACGAATGGGAGAAATGAAGTCAAAGACCTAAACAGAAAATTTCAAAGGGTAACTGGAGAAGATAAACTAAAGTATGACAATAAAATGCATAAAGCCTGGAGTTAGAAAACCCAAAAGGAAGAACATACCTAGCATTTCTGAAGCTGAAAGAAATGAAAAAATTCAAGCCTTGACTTTCAATATTGAACGATTCTACAGGTAACATGGACTGACTTCTGGTGTGATGCTGTGGATCAGCACTGGACTGTGAACTACAAGATCAGCTGTTCAAACCCACCAGCTGCTCCTCGGAAATCCTATACAGGATCGCCATGAGTAAAGTATTGAGTGATGCAGAAAGCATCAAAAGAAGATGGAAGGAATATACAGAGTCACGATTCCAAAAAGTAGTCAGTGTTCAATCATTTCAAGAGGAGGATAGTATATGGTCAAGAACCAATGGTACTGAAGGACAAAGTCCAAGCTGCACTGAAGGCATTGGCAAAAAAACAAGACTCTAGGAATTGATGGGATGCACATTGAAATCTTCAAACAAAGTGATGCAGCGCTGGAGGCACTCACTCATCTGTGCCAAGAAATTTGGAAGATAGCTACCTGGCCAACGGATTGGAGGAGATCGAAATTTGTGCCCATTTCAAAGAGAGGTGACCCCACCTAATGTGGAAATCATCGAACACTATCATTAATATCACATGCAAGTAAAAATTTGCTGAAGGTAATTAAAAAACAGCCACACAGTACATTGACGGGGCACTGCCAGAAGTTCTAACCAGATTCAGAAAAATATGTGCAATGAGTGATATCATTGCTGATGTCAGCTGGATCTTGGTTAAAAGCACAGAATACCAGAAAGATGTTTGCCAGTGCTTTATTGATTATGCAGAG
>NW_006409074.1:268504-271323 GCF_000296735.1 Chrysochloris asiatica
CATTTTGCTTGGATTCACAATCAATATTCATGCAAGCAGCAGTCAGGAAATCAAATGACATATTGCATTAGGACAATCTACACAAGTTGCCTTTGAAGCGTTCAAAGCAAAGATGCCAGTTTGAGACCTAAGGTGTACCTGACCCATGCCATGGTGTTTACAGTAGCCTCATATGTATGTGAATGTTGGACATTGAATAAGGAAGACCATAGAATATTTGATGCATTTGAGCTGTGGTGTTGGAACAGAATATTGAAGGTACCCTACCTTGGACTTTCAGATGAGCAAACAAACCGTGTTGTCAGAAGTATGGCCAGGGTACTTCTTAGAAGCCAAGCTGTTGAGACTTCGTGTCTTATATTTCAAACATGTTATCAAGAGGGACCAATCCTTGGAGAAGGCTATCATGCTTGGTAAAGTGGTTGACATAGTGGCAGCAGCAATGGGCTCAAGTGTAGAAATAATTGTGAGGATGGCACAGGACTGGACAGTGTTTCGTTCTGTTGTGTGTAGGGTTAGTATGAGTCAGAACTGACTTTGTGGTACCTAACAACAACATGACAGTCCTATATGTGTTCCCATTGCCATTGAGTTGGTTCTGGCTCATAGCGATGCTGTAGGGGGTTTCCAAGATGATAAATCTTCACAGGAACAGACAGCCTCATCTTTCACCCTCAGAGTCACTGGTGGTTTTGAACCTTTGGCCTTTTATTTAGCAGCCCAACATTTAAACCCTACTGTTCCACCAGGGTTCCTCCTCGTATGAGTAGCTTGCTTTTAAAAGAATGAACTAAATTGACTGAAAGCGATTTACTAATCATGGTCAAACATGTATCACACAGATGCTGAAATGTATAGAGCTTGATGAGCGGCTGAAAGCCATGGATCAAGAGATTACAGTGAATCCTCAATTTGTGCAAAAGGTAACTTATGCTTTTCCTTCATTTACTGGCCTTGTTGAAGAAGACAGGTGTTGCCATATCAGGATTACTTTTAAGATGGAATTGTGCTTACGGATGCATAGGGTGACTCACTGAATTTGTCATTTATCTGAGGGTCAGGGCGAATAGCCTTGGTGCACTTGTTGGGGCTGGTGGGAATCCCTTGGCAAGAGTGAACATAAATACACCACCTCACTCTCCTTTTTCAGAGCATGGGATCACAAGAAGATGATTCAGGAAACAAACCATCCAGCTATTCTTGAAACCAGCATCCTTCCTGACCTGAGTTGAAAGAAACTATCTCCCTGATCAGTGGCGAGTGTTAGGAATGAGCAGAGTATCAAGACTGTTTCACCTGGACATTAAGCAATTACATTTTGTTTTGAATTGAGGCCTGTATGCTTTCAGAAAACCATTCTCTGCAAAGAAAGGGGAAAAAAATCTCAAACTTTAAAGCCTGTTATGGATATATTTATCCTCAGATTAATGTTGTTATTGCATTAAATACACCTTTTTGTTTTAAATGACTTGAATGTTGATGTGTTTCTGTATCACTTTTTTTTTCCTCTAGAAGGTTTTGAAAGAATATTTTCACTGAATTTAGGGTGGTTTTAAAGATTCAGATTACAGCTGATAAGAGTTTTCATTTTAAAAAGGTCGGATGGGGATCCATAAAGCAGAAGTTAATCATTTAATAATTAGAACTAACATGCATTTGCATGATAGTACTAAATGAGAACTAAAGATATGCTGTTGTATTCTTAAACACTTTCTAAAGTATAGTGTTTGCATATAGTCTATTATAGTCTTAAGGATGGGTTTTTTCTTCTATACTTACTCTACAGTAGAAAAATACTAGACTTTGCTGTGTTTTCTTTTAGAAGCATTTTCAGTTAAGTTACACAAGTATATTTAGATTGCTCAGGGCCCTCCTGCTGTAGAGCTCTGAAATCCATCCAACTATAGAGTTCAGTGATTTCACCCAGGAATGGTGTGGAGCTTATGGAAAATATGGCCAAATTATAACATATCCAATTTGGTTCTTAACATTTCTCTCACTTCAGATATGTCAAGTTGTGTGGTAAATCACTTTTTTATTATTAAAAAAGAAAAAAAAAACTAAACAAACACTCTTAAGCCTCATTAATGACATCAACAGTTACTCATAATAAAGACCAAACTTTCGTAGTTACAAGTGGACCAGTTGAGTTAGTGGAAGTAGGCCCAGGTGATATGTAAATGACTGGACCTGACTGTGCTCCAATACAACTTTGTCTATACAGAAATAGGCAGAGGTGGAGCTGACCCAAGGCCAAAGCTGCAGCCCCTTATCTGAATTTGAATTCTCTTAAGTTCCTGAGTTACTAAGGTTGTGTCACTTTCACTTATGCTTAAGAAGATACTTCTTGTAAATGTATATTTTATCCATGTAGCAAATTACCCTGGTTTTGATTTTTAAAAATTGAAATTTGTCAATTTCGAATTTACCTGGAATCACCTGAAATGTGGTTTAAAAGTCTTAGTAGCTACCAGTCATGAATATTTAAGACAGTGCTAGTGAATGTCCAAAGATGTAGGTTCTATTTTTCCTCAAAAAATATTTGTTAAAATCATTTGGAATCTATGAACTAAAATAGAGTATGGTAGCCCTTTTGAGCTGTGTCCTACAATTTGCAGAGTCCTGGTGTGGCGCTGTAGGTTAATGTGCTGGACTGCAAAGTTCGTTTGAACTGCAAGGTTGGTGGTTCAAACTCACCAGTCACTCCTTGGAAACCCTATACAGAGCCACTGAGTCGGAACCAACTCAACGGCCCCTCACAACAACAACAATCCCTATCCCCTTCTGCATTAACCCTTCAGAGGGTATACTGATTATTT
>NW_006409074.1:271933-278336 GCF_000296735.1 Chrysochloris asiatica
GATTCTTGCTGTAAGGACTTGTTCCCTCTTTTGAGCTACTGCTTCCATAGGTGTAGGTCAAGTTCATCAAATTGTATGAGAATACTTTTTTTTCCTCTTTTTACTTCTGGTTGAGCTCTGATCATCCAGTCACTGAAGCCAGGATAAGTGGGTATTATCTGCAAGTGTGGGTGGGTATACTGATTATTACTATCAACCTTTATCCATCTTTCTGTATTCTGCACTCCATAGGTAGTACAAACAGTTAAAGTACTCGGCTAATAACTGAAAGGTTGGCAATTTGAGTCCATGCAGAGGACAAAAGACCAGGTGATCTCCTGAACAAGAGCCACTGAAAACCCTAGAGACCTCAGTTATACAACATGCAGTTTTTTTTTAAATTGTATTCTACTTTGTGGTCTTGGGACTATACTTCTATAAACTACATTTCTCTGTGGTAGGTTCTGGTAGCAGGAAGACCAGGGAGAATAAGGTACAGATGATTCCAGCAGCAGCTCTTCACCTAACAGCAACTTAGTTCCAGTTTTCAGATTTCCCATACATGACCCTAGAAGTGACCTCCTCTGTGTCTCCAAGAGATGCAGCCAGCAGCAGGACAATAGACTGCTCTTCCCTCTGCAGAGCCCAGCAGCCCACTGTGCTGTATTTCCAGAATTCTAACTTCTAATAATACCTGTCTCTTCACTTTGTCCCCAAGCCTAAGGGTGGTATCTGCTTCCTGCATTTACTGGCTGGGTGATCTATCTCTTTTTCCTTCTCTAATACTTGGCTGATGGGTCTATTAAATGTTTCTCTTAAACTTGTATGGTTTCTGTATCCTTACAGGGGTTGCTTGTGAAAATTTTAGGGGCCAAGGAAATGAATAACCTCATTTGTTGTTAAGAAGACGACATATACCACATATTTATATAATAATACTTCAGAAATGTCACCTGGGTTATGCCTATATCTTAATTTGCCTATGTTATTGTTAAGTGTCATCGAGTACATTCTGACCCATAGCGACCCTATACAGGGTTTCTGAGGAGCAGCTGGTGAGCTCGAACTGCCAACCTTGCAGTTCAAATCGACTTTGCAGTCCAGCATATTAACCTGCAGCGCCACACCAGGACACTTCAGTGTCTGTCTCAGCCCGAACCTGCTGCATGACTACTTAAGATCGCTTTAGCGGTATCTTTAGCTACTTCTCGGCAGCAGGCCTTGTGAGAATGTTGACTGCAGCATTTTGATGTTACAAGATAGTGATTTTGCACTTAAAGAATTGTCTTAGTTATTGTGATAGTTAAGGTTTTGTGTCAACCTGTCTGGGCCAGGATTCTTGGTTTAGCAATTAGGTGTAGTAATCCCCCAGAAGAAAGGTGAGGCTTTCGCTCCCATAAATAGTTACAGCCTTGGAAATCCTATACAGGGTTGCTGTGAGTTGGAACTGACTCCACGGTCCACCGCCACCGCCACCAAATCCCCCATGATGGTATCATACATAATGTAATGATGAAAGTGCTATGAGAAACCAATCAACTGAAAGAACATTTCCTTGGAGGTATGGCCTGCTTCCAATATATTGGACACTTGGGAAAAGACTTGCTTTCTTTGTTGGGTCTGGATCATGCATGTGGTTTGTCATCTGACCTCCAGTTCTTTGGACTTCAGCCAGTGGCCTGCTGTCTTTTCTGCAGACCTTGGATTCATTCGCTTTTGCATCCAAAAGCCTGCCCTCTGACGGTGCCATCTTGGGTTCATCAGCTCCTGCATCTGTGCGAGTCAGGAGAAGACTTCAGCCTGACATCTGACCCACAAACTTCCTATCTACCTGCCTCTACAACTGCCAGCCATGTCCTTGATATAACCCTCTCTTTGCATCTATATGGAGTCCTCATGTGGCACTAGGATGAGCACTGGATTGCTAACCACAAGGTCAGCAGCTCAAATGCACCATCCTTGGAAACCCTGTGCAGAGTCACTATGAGTTGGAACTGACTCAACTGCACTTAAAACAACACATATTGATTGGGAATAAATAGGATCCTGAAACAGGATGAGACAAAAGGGCAGATAATCATTGGGCCCATAAATTCTGTTGAACCACTTGCTGATGGCTCCACTTATCTAAAGAGATTACTTCATCTTTGTTTGCTGATCCCTTACCCCCTCTGCCTATGTGAGATGAGTTTAACCCAGCTGCCTACTGAGATGGTGTCCAGGGTACTGCCTGAGGCAGATGTCTTACAAGACATTGCAGACTGTTGCCAGGAAACACTTCTACCAATTACTGCTTCTAGATCAATAACTAGACTTAAGTCCCAGCAAGCCCAAAAAGGTGAACACAAATTATGACCCAAGAAGAAGTGCACTACATTCCCAAACAACGACTTGATTTTTCTAATATGTACAAAAACCTACAGAATATGTGTGGGGATGAGTATTACAGATGTAGGATAATGGTGCAAAGAATATAAGGTTGACTCAGTCTGAATTTATTGATATAGGCCCACAGATCACAGCATGCAGTGTCTTTGTTGAGAAGAAAGGATCCAATAATCTATTTGGTTGATTCACTAAAGGATGACCTGTGTGATGGCCCACGTTACATCAGATTGAAGCACCAGAACTGCCTTGGTGTATAGTGGAGGAAGGTATCCAAAGAGGTAAATTGGCATGTTGTAGTTGTTAAGTGCTGTCAAGTTGGTTTGGACTCACCCTATGCACAATAGTACAAGACACTGCCTGGTCCTGCGCCATCACAACTGTTAACACTTAAGCCCATTGCTGCTGCCACTGTGCCAGTCCATCTCATTGGGGATCTTCCCCTTTTTCACTGACCCTTCACTTTACCAAGCATGTCCTACTATAGCGACTGGTCCATCCTGATAATATGTCCAAAGTATAAGATGAAGTCTGTGGCTTCTAAGGAGCATTCTGGTTTTGCATCTTCCAAAACAGGTTTCTTTGTCCTGGCAGTCCATGGTACTTTTAATATTGTTCTCCGACAACTTGACTCAATTGACAATATAAAGTTGGAAAAAATTTCCTCTGAGCATCATGTGTGGGCCACCATTGGCATGTTATTAGAGTGGATTATCAGGATAGAACCACACTCTAGCCCATGAAAAATTTTCCTTCTGTCCCCACATTCTGACTCATAAAGACCCTATGTACAACAGAGCATTTCTTTCAGCAAGAAAATCTGTTTCTTTTATCAAGAAAGTCTGTTCTTAACTTTTTACAACAGTTGTTTCATACAATATTTCTCCATTGGTGATTGACTAATTTCATCAGCAGAATGTAGAAGTCATCTGCCAATATCATTAATATCTCATAGAAGTAAAAGTTTGCTAAAGATAATTAAAAAATGACTGCAAATGTACATTAGCATAGAACTTCCAGAGGTTCAAGCCAGATTCATAAGAGGATGTGGAGCAAGGGATATCATTGATGATGTCACATGGATCTTGGCTGAAAGCAGAGAACACCAGCAAGATGTTTACCTGTGCTTTGTTGATTATGCAAAGACTTTCAATTTGTGGATCATGGCAAGCTATAGAAAATATTGTGGAGAATAAATATTCCAGAACACTTAATTGTGCTCATGAGGAACCTGTACATAGACCAAGAGGCAGTTGTTTGAACAGAACAAGGGAACACTGAATTGTTTAAAATTAGGAAAGGTGTGCACCAGGGTTATATTCTTTTCCACATATGTGTTCCATCTTTATGTTGAGCACATAATTCGAGAAACTGGATTACATGAAGAAAAATGTGGCATCAGGATTGGAGGAAGAATCATTAACAACCTGTGATATGCAGATGATATAACCTTGCTTGCTGAAAGTGAAGAGGACTTAAAAATACTTACTGATGTAGATCAAAGAGCACAGCCTTCAGTATGAGTTGAACCTAAATGTAAAGAAGACAAAAATCCTCATCACTGAACCAATAAACAGCATCCATATAAACAGAAAAGATTGAAGTTGTCAAAAAACTTCATTTTGCTCAGATCAAGTATCAACTCTCATGAAAGCAGCAGTCAAGAAATCAAACTACGTACTGTGTTAGGCAAAATTGCTGCACAAGACCTCTTTAAAGTGTTCAATAGCAAAGATGTCAGTTTGAAGACTAAGGTGTGCCTGACCCAAGCCATGGTATTTTCAATTACCGCATATGCATGGGAAAACCGGACAGTGAATAAGGAAGACCATAGAAGAAGTTGGGTTAAGGTGTTGATTTGGGTAACTTTTTTCTTTTTGGATGTGTACAAATAAATTGTACTCTAAGCACTGCTTTTGCTGTATCCCAAAAATTTAGGTAAGTTGTCGTTTTTTTTCTTTGACTCAAGGAAATTCTTTCTTTCTTTTTTTAAACCAAGGTCCCCATCTTATTTATGGTAAGCCAGATTAAGAATATTGGCAACGTCACAAAACAGATGATCAGATATGTCAGCAAAAAGATCTGAACTGTACAATGGCATTACGAAAAGTCCCGAAAGAAAATCAGCTGGTAAAAAAAATAGAAAAATAATAAATAATAAAACACAAAGAAAATGCCAGATGTTTACAGCCTCCATCTGAAACGCAACTTGCCACTTAAAACGAAGCCAACCAGCATTTCTGATGGGTATCACTGATGCAGCTGACACCAACCCCTCTAGGGGAGGGCTTTCATTCCAGGAAGGCAAACACACAGTCAGCAACCAGCTGGGGTTACAACCATGTCTTCTTGATCTTCCTACAGTTCTGTTACTAAAAATGACAAAACGCAAATGATCCAATGTGCTTTTACAGAAATGACTTCGTCCCCACTTTTCAGAATAAATTACTCAAGAGTCGCAGGCACTGGGTCGGGGAGAGCAGATGTAGATGACCACGCACTCAAGTGAGGTGTCTATCTTTGTGATAGACGGTCGGATAAGGGAAGCTTCTGTACTAAAGAGTCTTCTAATAGTCAGCTCATGGTTTTTTGTTTAACTTGAGTTCAATTCTCTATCACGTTTTTCTGTTTGTTTTTTTAAACTTGGCCGCCTAACCTAATATACAAAACTGCCCTGGTTTTTATGCTTTTTGGTTTTATGGCTGCTGTGATGACTCCCTGAGGAAGTGGAAGAAGCAGCCTTCTGAGGTTTCACTCCCTGCACAGATCCGTCCAGATCCTCGGGGTCCTCCTGCCTGGACTCATTTTCCTGATTGTGGGGTCCTCCTGCCTGGACTCATTTCCCTGATTGTGGCAGTCTGGGGGTGTATCACTTTCTGTCCCACTTTTTAGCTCACTGTTTTTAATGAGCCGGTCCTGAACTCCTGCCAATGCACTTAATTGCAGCTGCTGAGGTAACTAAGGATTCACTGAAGAGTCGCTCCAGCTTCCTTAAACTTCCGGTTCCTTCTATCGTTTTTTTTGCTATTGGAGTTTCTACTGCCATCGAGTTGATTCTGACTCAATGAACCGTACAGGGTTTCTAAGACAGTTTTACGGAAGCAGGTCGGTGCTACTAGGGAGGCTGTAAATCTTTATGGGAGCAGAGAGCCTCATCTTCCTCCCGCGGAGCAAGTGGTAGTTTCGAACTGCTGACCGTGATATTAGCAGCCGGATTCGTAACCACTAGGCTACCAGAGCTCCTTAGCTTCCTGCAAAAGCATAGATCTGTCTCTCCAAGTTTGCCAGTGTTTCTGCCAGTTCCCGCTGCGAGTCCGGGATCTGCCTTTATTTATTTTATTTTTATCTGATCGATTACACAGTTAGCCTTACAGCAGATGTTGTTTGATTTCCATGTATTTGATTTTTTCCCCTTGATCTTCCTAGATCTGAGAAGATACTTTGTAGTACTCTGATGTTTTAAAATTTATTGAGATTTGCTTTGTAGCCTAACATATGGTCTATTCTGTAGAAAGTTCTATGTGCAATGAAAAATAATGTTTAGTGTGCTGCTGTTGGGCTGAGTGCTTTGTACCTGTCTATGATGCCAAGGCTCTTGATAATATGCTACCTCTTGAAATGATTGAACATCAACCATTTCTTTTTGTTACAGTGACTGTGTATTCCCTCCATTTTCTTTTGATGCTTTCCGCATCATTCAGTATTTTGCCCATAAAATCCTTCAGTACCACGAGTCGAGGTTTGAATTTTTCTTCTGTTCTTTTAGTTTGAGAAATGCTGAACATGTTCTTGCCTCTTGGTTTTTGCACTCCAGGTCTTTGCGCATTTTGCTATATAATATTTGACTTCGTCTTCTCAAGCTGCCCTTGGAAATTTTCCGTTCAGCTCTTGTACCTTCTCACTTCTTCTATTTGCTTTAGCATCTCTGCGCTGGAGAACAAGTTTCAGAGTCTCTCTCTCTCTCTTTAATGTTTTATTGTGAATTATGTGATAGTTTACATGGGAGAACATTAGCTTTATATTCATCCTATCTTATATC